>NC_142777.1:23357128-23417128 GCF_988280905.1 Pimephales promelas
CCAAGACAGCTAAACAATATAAGGGGACTCATGCAATTAGCAGGAATGCAACTCATGCTGAGTCACAGAAGCAAGATCAGAATCACAAAAACACTCTGACGAACAGCTGACTCCAAATTACAAACACTGATTTGTGAGGCTGGTTTCACCATGCTGTGAGCTGCTTCCTCTCTCTACTTATCTAATATTGTTGGCTGGTGAGCAGTGAGTTAGGTGGGGAAAGGAGGGGCAGAATACAAGCTGAGAGATTCAAGCCTCAGTGGCATTCATTAGTCTGAACCTGCAGAGTGACTGCAGCAAGCTGACCTGTGTGAACCGGCAAGCACTAAAGACTGCCACACTGGGACAATTAAAAACAGGACAGGCACCCTCAATCATACATGTAGGCCCTGATAATACTGTAGCAGCTGTCCTATTGCATGATCTAATGAGTCTTTTCTGTGCATGAAGAGGAACTTTACCTTTTCCAGGCAGCTATCCTCTCCCTGAGAATCATGCAGACCCAGAGTGATTGGTCGGAAAGGAGTGTTCAGAGCAGAAAGGAGTAAAGGAGGGAGGAGAGATGAGACAATAGAGAAACATTGCGTAATCAGAGAGAAGACAGAGACAGTATTGCTATTGCATAATTACAAATAAGCAGCTTTCAGCTACAAACGGTGATCAGTGAACAGCAGAGATTGAAACAGAGATGACTAAAGATGATTGGCTACTCTCTAAATTAAAAATGAATTATATTTTGAGAATATAGTGGAGAATGGAACAGTGATGAACAACACAGAAAATTCGCATGATGACCAACTGCTCCTGAACAAGCTGTATCTCATCAAAACTGTGTACATGACTTCCTCGTTGTAGCCTCATGTCAGAATCATTTCAATCCTTATCTAAAATATGGGGACAAAATTCCTCTCAACTGTCTGTCATTACTTTCCACTGCCAAGAAAGTGAGAAGACTTTCATTTTTGTAATGACAGCCAGTTATCTTTACTTAGCCATGTATCCTGTGATAATAATCCAACCAACTGCAGCTGTGGCCTGTGCCTCACCAGATCGATGAGTTTGGTGATGGGGATCTCACGAATGGGCTTCTTCATACGGCACAGAGTCTCTAGAGATGTGCCAAAACAGCTGGGCAGATAGTTTCCAGAGACAGTGATGAAGTAGTCTTTTCCCCGATCCAAATGAAGCACCAGAATGTCCTCGATTTTATCCTCACCAGAGTTTAGCAGTGTTACAGAATCTTTACTGACATACACCTCCAGGGAGATCTCTATTGCCTCATCTATGTAAAAAAAAAAACCAGGATTATTTTGAGACGGTCTGGTAGATGGGTCTGCATCATAAATCAACAAATTCAGATGACATCATATTTGTGTCCTCTCTACATGATATGGGCAGATGACATGACATTTCTTCATAGAAATTGCTTTTTTATTCTCCTATATTTTCATAATTTGGCACAATAATCCATGATTGTTTAAATGTGTGATGCATTAAAATTATTTTAGCAAAACTAAAATTAAAGTTTTAAAATACACTGAAAAAGTCAAATCGACACTGATCGACACTTTCAAAGCGTGTCATTGGAGAAGGGCAGTTTCTGTCAATGATTTCTACCCTTCAAAACTATTCTGGCCAAATATTTCCCAGTAAAATTTTGTGGTCCTTTTGGAATGTACAATGTGGATACAAATTAGTTATATTTTATGACTGTCAAACGATTAATCTTCACGATTAATTGCATTCAAAATAAAAGTTTGTGCTTACATAATATATGTGGGTGCACACTGTGTATAATTATTTATAATACACACACATGCTTGTATATATTTAGGAAATATTTTCATGTATATACTGTATATAGATTTATATATAATTTATATTACATATAAATATTTTATATATAAATAATATGCATGTGTGTGTCATATATATATATATATATATATCTATACTATACAAAGTGCACCCACATATATTATGTAAACACAAACTTTTATTTTGTATGTGATTAATCGCGAATAATCGTTTGACAGCCCTAATATATTTATTAATCAAAATGGAATCTATTTCCAAAAAATGCCTGTCATGAAATTACATACTGCCCAACTAAAGCGTCTAATATTGTATCTTGATAAAGGAAGACATTATCAAACATTACAAGAATGTGTCATTATTTTTATGACAAAAATACAGGACTGAAATTAGATACTTACTAGGGTCAAGTACGCCTTCACTGGGCTCAGCACGTAGCCAGGGCTTACAGTATTGAGAGTCATTAAGTTTGGGAATGAAGGCAAAGGTGCAAGCAACCTGTCCATCATTAGTGATAAGAAAACTCTGACGCTGCAGCTGACGGAACTTCACATTTTCAAAGGTGAACTGTGGAATAAAGAACAGGGATAATATGAAAATGTGTTTGAATGGTAGTGTATGAGGCTGTAAACATACACTACCAGAAGAAAAGATGGAAGACCTCAGTTAAAAATAGAACTCTTTTAAACTTTTATAACATTTAAAAATGTCCTTTAAAAACAAATCTACACACTGACCCAACTTTTGCATGGTATTAGTATTTGCTTGGTTATTACAAAATACCCTTAGTATGCACTGAAGAAGTGACTCCAGGTGATGCTGATCAGTTTATTTTTAGTCTTTTCTATTTTAAAGACACTGCCCCATTGCATTCAGTCTAAAAGCAATTATGGCACATGTGATTAGACTATAATCCACTCACAGTCCAGAGAACTGCTAAGAATGTGCAAACATTATCGACCCTCCTCTGATAT
Organism: Pimephales promelas; assembly: GCF_988280905.1. Lineage (NCBI taxonomy): Eukaryota > Metazoa > Chordata > Actinopteri > Cypriniformes > Leuciscidae > Pimephales > Pimephales promelas. The sequence continues at coordinate 23,359,918 of NC_142777.1, forward strand.
ATGGTGAGATCTCAGAGAGAATGGAGGCAGGCCAGAGGATCAATGCAGAGTTTGTCAGAGGATACACCGACCTGTCTGTCTCCCGGTCATTACTCACCTCCCGTCGGGTTAGGGACAAAGAGGGCAGAAAGTCATTTTCCATTCTGTCCATGTCCCGCACAATCTCTTCGAACACCTTCTTGTAGCGCTGCTCTATCACCATTTTCACCTGCAGCACACACATAAAATCAATGTGATGGTCTCAACTCCTTTATTGGAGCATGATGAATGGAGTTAACCTCACCCCGACACTAAAGACAGAGCTGACGGGTTTGTGGTCACTGGTCTTTAGTTCCATGTGACTGCGGTAGTGAAGTTGCTTTACGTTGCTCCCCCTCCAGAGGATACGGTCACACCAGGCAGGGACTCGACACTTCCCACTGTCAACGCACCCCAGAGGACAAAGCCAAATTATGATGTGACAAATTATAAACGTAGTTTTTTTTTTACTTTTAAAGAGCATTTTAACAGCAAGTGATCTTCAAACAATGATGTATAAAGGAAGAAGTCCAAAAAATGTACCTTGAGTCCCATCCATCGGATTTAGCATCATATTTGTAAGTTGGGATGAAATTAATATCCCCTTCCATGAAATCTGTGAAGGCACGTTTAGTCTTTCTCTGGATATTCAGCTGGCAAAGTGAAACAGAAGATGTAATTAAGTGTGCTTTCAGAGCAAAAATGGAAATCTATATTTGGCCGCCACTTAAAGAACTGCCACGAACACTACTGGAAAATACCTTTGTGTTAAAATGTTAATACCTTTAATTAAAAATGTTAATAAAATAATAACATCATAGTTTGATTGAAACGTTGTGGGTCAAACCCCCCCATGAATTTCAGAATTTTATACAATTTTAATTTATATAAACATTACATATTTATAATTCAAATATGTATATGAATTGAATATATAAAAAGCTTTTTCTATTCAGAACTTTAAACTCAAATTGTTGTGCTAATAATATTATTTAATCACAACTGGCCACTTAATTAGGAACACCTTGTTAGTACCGGTTTGGACCCCATTTTCCCTTCAGAACTGCTTTAATTCTTTGTGGCATAGATTCAACAAGGTGCTGGAAACATTCCTCAGAGATTTTGGTCCGTTGACATGATAGTATCAGGCAGTTGCTGCAGATTTGTAGGCTGCACATCTCCAGGTTCCACCACACAATCAAATCCAACCCACAGAACTTTCGCTCACTGCATATTTTCTCTTTTTCGGAATATTCTACGTAAACCCTAGAGATGATTGTGCATTAACCCTTTCTTCTCCACATGCCTATGCATTGAGTTTCTGCTATGCTATTGGCTGATTAGATACTTAGTGTACAAATTAGTGTACTAATAAAGTAGCCAGTGAGTGTATACCCATATTATACATACATGCATATAAATATATATAAAGGATAAAATATTATATTAAAGAGGCATCATCCCCAGGTCTCACCTGATCATACTCCTGAAGCCTCCGTAACTCATTCTCAGCAATAAGTCTCTTTACTTCCACGGTATCATTCAAACATAGTCTGTAGTTAAGATCTCCAAGCCACATCACCACACTTAGAGGAGAAATCATAAGCATTGAAGCATTTAAATATAAGTGCAATCTTAGCTTAAAACATCGTTATCTAATCATGGGATCACAATGTTAGTGAATGACAGGATGGCACTGGATGACAGTAACACTCACTCATGTTTCACTATACTGAGAGGGGGGTATTCCAGCAGGTGGAAACTCATGCGGGCACAGATGTCTTTGTAGTCCTGGTTCCGCCTCTCAAAGTCATCCACATGAGCCGCCAAATGAGAGTTCACGAAGCAGAAGCTGGTATTGTGAAACACAAAACGCACAGCCACTCCTCCTTTATTCCCCTACAGTAATAAAGTAATAAATGTAGGTTAATATTATCCGATCACCGAAATTGAAGTACTGATACTGTAGAAAGTATCATTCGATGTGTTATCATTTCTTTTATTTGTGTAATCAATACCACTCTAAGATTTGCACCATATCTAATACAACAAAAGATATGCATTCTATGCCAAAAGATAGGCTAAAATGTCTTCCAGTTTTGACAAACCACTTCCTATTTTAACAAATGCAAACATACCATTTTATTCATGAGGCCAGTTCCCACAGACTCAGAAGCCACCTCTTTGATGCAATCTTTGTGCACCTTGTTGACATACACCACCATCATCATTCCCACTAGGCGAATGATACGGATCTGAAGACAGCATACAGAACTTCATGAAAAGTCCACATACAATGAAAGCGAGTTGCACATGATTTCTTCAGTTGACTGCCATATGCTACTTTCAGGGTGCCACAGGAACGATAAGACTGCTCTTAGCATTTTAAAGCTAAACTGCAAAAAAATCAGCTGTCGTTCACTCACCTGCATGTATCTGGCTTTATGGTGGAGGCTTCTCTCTACAGCATCAACCCACAACTGTTCTTTGGATGAGTCCATATAGAAAAATGCCTCTGTGCTCAGGTCCAGCTCCTGAAATCTGACAAAAAAACACAAGAAAACAATTAAACAAAGCATAAAGCACTATGACTTTAATCAATCTAACCTATTACTGGACAATGTATAATGTGCAATGATCTATTAAGGGTGAAATACATTAATGCTTGTCACAAAACTTTAAAAAAATGGGATTCCCAAACATGGACCCATTTGTATTCTACACATACATTTCCAGATCTAACAATAGCCTGGTTTTCATTACAGACTTATGCAAAAACGGTGCGATATTTTCAAAATGTCGATAAAAAACTTTTGCAAAATGGCAATAATAAATAATCTCACAATAAGTCATTCCACACATCATGGCAAAGGATGTTAGTACTTTCACGTATAAATCACAGCCACAAGCCATATTTCAGTCGAAGGAGACGTAGGCTTGTTATTCAAGCATTAATGGCAAGGAAATCCCCTTATACTTGGGAGCCTTCAAGTGTGATGAGTTTCTGGGTGTTTCTCCCTCCTATCTGCTTCGAGGTCTTGATAAATAATGAAATTTCTTTGTTGTTTAGAATCCAGTACGTCTTTTATGAGTTTAATCAAGAAAAGTCGAAAGAATGATCGACTTTAACGTTCATCAGGTGACCTGTAAAAGTGAAAAAACAATTTCCAAGTGCAGTTTTCCAAAATATTTATTTTTCGAATTGCCTGAAAAACCACCTCATGTGAGCGTAAAAACTTTTTTTTTGTGACAAATGGGAATTTTTGCAGTTTACATTGGCCGTATTTTCAAATTGCAATTTGAAGGGTAATGGAACGCAGCTAATGTTTCAGAATCGCAGCTAATGTTTCAGAATTATTTTGGAGTGAGGGGTTATTTCTCTGCCACTCACCCCAGTACGTAGACGTCTGGAGGTTCTGGGTCACAGCGCAGCCAGGGCTCAAGACTGCTGTCTGGGGACTGACCGTTCACATTCCAAGTGCCCAAGAAGAACCTTTAAAATACAATGGCTTACTCAAAACACCCGGAATCAGTCAAAACAAAATTATTGGCATTACATTTTCAGCCATGTGACACTCACCGAAAGTTCTTAATGTCTACATATTCTTTCTCTTTCTTGCTGAGGCGATACTTAAGCAGGCCTTCCCTTGACCCTGACTGGCTGCCCATCAAGGTCTGTCTCATAGTGTAGTTGGATGGGCTGTCGGACCAGGAAACTGCACGGTCTACAGACTGAAATCTGCTACAAAAAACAACAGAGTTAAACAAAGCTGAAAATGTACAGGCTTCTGCATTTAAAACCAGAAGCACTCACTCATTTCTGACAGGTGTGGCATTCAGTGCGGAGGGTGGCCTTTCTTTAGCTGTCAGGCCTGCCGTGAGGTTAGTCGATGGCTTGTTTGTGCCTTTTCGAGGGGGAAGAGGGGGCAGTGGTGGAGGGGGCGGCTCTCGTTGTGCAACTATACGGTTTTGTTGGTTCTTCTTCTCTTCCACTTTCATACAATGGTTAAAATTTTCTTCAAAACCAAAATCTGTTGCAAGGGAGAGGGCGGAGTCTATAAACATAGAGAGGAACAGAGCAGTTACAGAACGTTCACGGTCATTGGCGCACCTGGCCTTGTAACCCAATGCAAAAATGGTTATGCTCTGGCATTTCTATTCCATACCTGTGTTTGAGGGCTTTGCTAAAGTACTGTTGTTGATGTTGTTTGAGGTGGATTTGGAGGTTCCTCTTTGAGGTGGAACAGGTATGCAGTCTTTGACTGGAATGGGTACAACGGGCTCCATCTTCCTAGGCAGTGAACTCCTCTCAGCTAAAGGTGGACCAATTAAAAGGGATGTTTCATATATTTATGAAAAAAAAATGAGAATGGCCTTCAAAACATTTTTAGCAGTGGTAGTTATTAATATTAATATTGTCATTTTAGTACAGGCAGTTCTACTTATAAGATTTAACAGTAAAGCACAGGTACAGGCACACGGTTTCATAGTACAGTGGGTATAAACCCTTTGATGCAAGACCCAAAATCTGTACATTCAGAGTACCGTACACAAAGTAACCTCAGAGGGACATGAATTTAAAAAAAAAAATAAACATGACAGAAGAAACTATAATTAAAAGAAAACCAAAACAAGAAAAGCAGGTTTGTATGGTTCTCTATTTTAAACGCTTCCCTGGTCTGGATATAATCTGCTGTCTTCCCTTTTCTTTTTTTTACATCTCTTTTTAAAAAACTGAAGTCATGAATACAAAAATCTTTGACTGACATTTTTTTATACAAGATCTTCTTGAGTTCTCTTACCTTCACTAATTAATAGTTTTAGAGTATTGCAAAAAGTACACAACTATTGACTAGATTTATGCCTAAATTTGCAGTCTGGATGCAAGTAAATTAAAAGTCAATACCAGTCTGCAGATTTTGAGTTTCACAGACATACATTCTGCCCATTAATGTCTAGATAAACTTCTGCCTTTAAAAAAAAAAAACATTTGCTGTCACTAAACTGTCAAAATCCAGTAATTATTTCATCCTCACATTCAGATTCACAGTAAATCTAAAAGTGTATGAGCACAGATAAGCACACTATTCCATCCAGTCTGAGGATATCAAACATGAAAATTTGAAGTAATTTTAGTAGACATATTGTAATGTATGATACGACTTATAACAGACTTGCATAACACTTAACATCACCTCAAACCTCTGTTGCAATTTGTACAGGTCATACTGACTGCATCTACACCCAAGAGTTTTTCAGATTTTAGATAAAGTCCTGTAGTGTATTCCAGCTTAAAGTAGACTTCAGAAAACAGTCAAACATGACTGGCAACACCGGCCAATGGATGAATCAGGAAATGAAGCCTATGCCTCTAAGGTAAGAGTTTAAAGGACAAACATACTCTGAGCTGAATATTACAAGGTGTGGTAACAAATCAGAGAAATCATGCAGAAGGTGGTCTAACCTTTGACCCGATTGTGGCTGTAACAATGTAAACAGAAGTAAACCAACACCAAAGATTTATATCTGTCAAACTTTCTGCCCGACACTGAGGTCAAATTCTTCCAGGCAGCATTCATTACTGATCAAACATATAAAACTGGGTGTTGGTTACCATGGTAAATAAATGATTAGAGTAGTTAATAAATAAGAAATGTGGCTTGATGTTTGTGGAAGCATCCTGTGGAGGGAAAATGAGGTATATCACCTTGCTGTTTGGCCTTCGTCACATGTTGTAAGAAAGACTGAGTGTGCACGTCATCCTGCAGCTCCAGCAGAACCTCTGGCATTTGCTCGCCTCGAAGACGAATCCGTACCGTTGCTGTTGAGGAACAGTGTCACTTTCTCACATCCAAACATCACAGCTGTACATTTGATTCTTTTTTAAAGGCATTTTTTTAAAGTTTATTCATTAATGAAGTATGCATTACCTCCCATAGTACACAAAAACAGTGCATATAATCTTTTGCAATTTCATAGTTTATAAAAATAAAATGGATAAAAGTAGCACTAAGCTGCTAAAGCTGAACACTGCTACAATACACTGCTTATGGCCAGACAGATATGATTCGACCAAAAATTATGTAACGTTTATTTGAAAAATTATGCACTTAAATTATATCCTATGAGAATGTAATAATTCAAAAACACTAAATTAACGCTTGGTAAAATGGCCAGGAAGGAAGAAATCATGAAAATAATTAAATTAAAAAGAAATAATTTTACAAAAGCTAGCTCATTTAAAAAAAAAAAAAAAAAAAAAAAAACTTACTGTCTATCGAGATGTCAATGAGAAGTGCTTCTTCAGCCTCTAAAAGGGAAAATTGAATTAAGTCAGAGAGAGGTGTGTTATACAGGTTTTCAGGGGATATATACCAGGATATTTAAAACATAGCCTGCTGTAAATGGTGACAAATGGTTTTCAAATATTTGATCATGGGAGAGAGATTTTATTATGCAAACACAGTGCTTATTTTCTAAGCCTCACTCACAGAGACCAACGGTGAATTTGTACAGGAAGAAAAATATTATAGTGGGAAGAGAGCAAATGTGTTTACACTTTTAAAAAGTCCTTCTGTAAACTATAAATAGTCATTAGAAACTTACCTCGAACTATCTGAAAATGGTTATTGATGGGGATGGATCGCTGGGGCACTTGGCTTAATACAATTGCTTCAGGGTTTTCCAAAATATCCAACCTAACAACAAGAGACTCATTCATGAAAAGTCCTACAAGAGCACATAACTCATCTCATAAGATTGGGTGATTACACCATTTCTGTTGACTTAATAAGTTTAGCATCCAGCACACTAGGAATGATACACTACCGTTCAAATGTTTGGGGTTAGTAACATCTTTTTTTAAAGGAATTAAAATTGATCAAAAGTGACAGTGAATACATTTAAAATGTTACAAAAGACTGCCACTTCAAATAACTGCTGTTCTTGTGAACTTCTGAAATAAATTGTATCACTGTTTTAATAAGAACACTGACAATGTTTTCAACATTGACGATAATAAGAAACGTTTCCTGAGCAGCAAATTATCATATTAGGATGATTTCTGAAGGATCATGTGACACTGACTGGAGTACAGTAACAATGCTGAAAATTCATAGGAATTATTACATTTCAAAATATACAACAAAAGAAAACAGTTATTTTAAATTGCGATAATATTACACAGTATCACCATTTTACTGCATTTGTGCTCAAATAAATGCAGCCTTGGTGAGAAAATTCTGAGACATTCTGTCAAAAACATGAAAGAAATCGCACTGACCCTAAACTTTTAAACTGTAAATGTAGCTCTGATATAGGGTCCATCATAATCTTATCTCATCAAAAATAAAGCTTCAGAATACAGAAGGGGGAGGGAAGCTTATAAAAGTGCAGCAGGCTGAATACAGTGGAGGGCTAATTGCAGACCATATTTCACTCTCTGACAATAACAGTGCCAACCCCAGGGCATCAGGTTCTTCTTATTGTCTTGCCTCCATTTCACTAAATGGGAAAATCAATTACAGTGGATTATTGGAAAAACCTTCAGATTTCCCTGCCTGAGTATGCCATGCAAACACATGGAGGCAAGACTAGAACCCCTCTGTGCTGCCAGTGAGCCCCGCTCTCTCTCTGTCTCAGAAGACAGTAATTGCTGTAATGGATGCTGTTGCCAGGAAACACAGCACTCATGAACAAGGGAAATTTGGCCTAGACTTACTAAGCAATCTCACATTCAATCAATACAAATAATAGCCTAATGTAGTGATGATGGTTATAATCTGCCCATGCCAAAAATATCTCCCTCCTTTCAGAGGTTAAAGCATGGCATTAAAGTTCGATTGACAGCGTAGCTCAAAAATCCACCCCAAAGGTCTGTCAGGCTAAATGAAACATACTGTAATATAGCATGACTACATGATTCTGGATAGTTTGAGAATCACATTTTTATTTTATTAGAAATCACGATTCTCCCACAACTATATATATATATATATATATATATATATTTCACACCTAAACATGACGACTGCTTTGTCAGCGGCAGCGCCAACACAGATCTGAGTGTTCGCTGGGAACGTACTAGTCAAAGGTTTAAATGACCTTGGCAAATCATCATACTTCAAGAATAAGATCACATAGGTGCTTCGAATTCGCAATCGTTTAACGATTCATTCGTGCAGCTTTATTGTAATATACTTCTATTAGCTTGTTATACTTTCAGTGCTCCTTGCAAAGATGCTCGAGCATTTCAGGTTAAAGAAATGTAATCAAAAAATGTAAACTCAGTCATCATCTACTCACAATCACAGCATTCTAAACCTGTAAGGCTTTCATCTTCAAAACACAAATTAAGATATTTTTAATAAAATCTTTGATATTTCTGTCCCTCCACTGAAGGCCCAGTCCACCACTTTGACTCTTCAAAATGTTCATATAGAGATTGTAAAATAAATCCATATGCATAGTTAAGACTTCTGAAGAGTTACAATCACTTTATAAGATAAATTTTTATTCACATATAATTTTTGATTAACATATACACAGAGCTCATTAAACATGATAAAAGTTCAAACATGCTTGCAGCGCAAGAACCAATGATGATTGTTCTTGCGTTACGCATGTATGGTTGACCTGCGGTTGAGCTGCGGTTGACCATATTTGATGTGCTCCATGTATGTGCATTGAAATATTTATATGTAAGTCAAGCTTTATTTTTACAGCACAATTAAAAAAAACAACTGAAGTTGACTCAAAGTTCTTTACTGATCAAGCAAGAATAAATCAACATATTTAAATACAACAATCATTCTATCAGCTTCAAAACCCCATTTCATGATCTATTCAAAAGCCAAATAAAACCGAAATATGTTTTTAAAGAAGACTTAAAAATGGCATATTTAATTCCTAAAACACGTGAATAAAAGCCTAAATTCATTTAAATTTTGAGTGAACTAACAACTAAATTTATAAATTTCCCCCCTGGGGATTAATAAAGTAAATCAAACAGTGTACTTTTTTTAACGAGATGTCATTACAAAGAGTTTCAACAAATATAATTTGTGACCTTTTTTACCCAGTCAGTTCTCGAGCTTTGAGTAAAGCTGAGTGTGTACACTTTTAATGCAGTTAAAGAGTTTGTGTGCTCATGTGAGGCTTATTAGGCTCTAGGACACAGAGGTGGAATGTAGCATAATGGGCAGCATGCTGGCATGCAACGAAAGCCACACTGACTAAATGCCATCTGACTGCACAATCTTTCACATAGTCTTCTCACATCTATAGTAACTGGCAAATAGATTCAAATATAATGGACAGTTTTCACTTTTCTGGGGTTCTTGCTTCTATAGGGGTGAATAAAAGACAAAAGCAAATAAGATTTTTTCACTCCCAATGTTGTTTTCACTCTTTGCAAAAAAAGGAAAAAATATTTGATTATAGCAGTCAGAAGACAAAGATGTCAAATTTACTGCCAATCCATTTCACTAGAAACACACTTGCAGTTGTATCAAGTAGTTGTTGTTTTATAATGTAATTCCAAGGTAATATAACAAAATATAGTGTAATGTACATTACATTTTTTTTTTTAAATGATAATACAAAAAAGCTTACATAGTATATAATAATTGTGGGAATGCTTCATCATAGTCAGTAAAAAGGGTCCATAATCATGAATTTAGCAATGTCTTGTTAAAAAAACAAAAAAAAAAACAAATAGCAGCCTGTTAAAAGCCAGCTGCATTCTCAAGATAGATATTCTAGTTTGATGAATATAGTAATTAGATGTCCTTCGTTTGTGGGTTTGGTAACTAATGTCAAAAAGGCTTAAAATGACCACACAATCATCAGTGTAATAACACAAACAGGCACCAGACAGAGATTAAACAGCAGCTCAACATTCTCAGGCTTTAGCATTTTCTTTTCCAACAAACCCTGTTTTACACATAAGTTTAGTGTGAATAAAGAGGAATGAAAAACTGAGATCGGAGTCTACTCACTTGAACTGTCCAGAACACTGTAACAGGGACAGGAGTCTTGGTTCTTTCTGTCCGCTTGTGAGCTCGTGTCCTCTAACAGTCTGAAAAAATCACTGTCAAGGATTCAACTGAATGGCAATTGGAGGCAGAGAAAATGGATGGAAAGTGTGACGACTCATGGCTCTCTCCCTGCCTCACAAAATCAAAGAACTTGTTGGACTTTATACAACTTCATTAGGTAACGTTAACCAATAAAACAATCCATAACATAGCCTACTACAAGATGCGTAAAAATCATAACATTGTGTATTCTCTTTGTAGCCTACAGCTACAACATGTCATACCTTACACACACATCATATCAGATCATATCATATCAAGTGACATGACATGAATGTCACACAATGCCGTTCCAAGTTATTCCTAGGAATGTAAGAACAGTGATGGAATATGTTTGGATAAACAACACTTCTGTTTGACAACAGAGAGAAAACGGCAACAAAAAGACAGCATTTGTATTCTTTTAAGCCTCTTTATTACACTGGCATAACGAAAATAAATGTTATTTTTACCTTTAAGTTACAGCTAGGCTAACAAGACATGGCGGCTAAATGGCTTCACAAGAGACTACTTTAGCTCTAAACAAAATGAAAATGAACAACTGAGCTCTCAAATAAAGGATACGGCCAAACATTGGCTATCTGAAATCCCGAACGAATGCTCCATCGTGAAGGTTGTTAAATATGTTAAAGCCGTCAGGCAGTTAGCTAACAGGCTAACCTCAGGAACGGCGCGAGAGCGAGTGTTTTCCCATGTCAGGCTCCACCCCACCCCTTCGCGTGAAATTGGGAAGTTCGGATCATTTCACTGACTCGGATCTTTGAGTCTCGTTCAGCAAAATGAACAAATCTTTTTTTCGAGTCATTTCGTTCGTTTCAGCATTATATAATTAAAATGGCATGTTAAATATACCAACACATCTAGTACTTACGAAAATGTTGATTACATTTATTAAAAGAATTAAAATAAACTATAGGGTAATGCAGCCAAAGCTAAGCGATTAAACCAGAATGTTTTATTAAAATTGATAAGTTGTTGGGTCTTAAGTTCAGGCTATTGCAGTCTGATTACCCTATTAGTCCTATTTATTCACGTACAGTTGTAATAAAAGTAATTGTTTCAATAGTGTTGTCAACATAACACTTGTAACAAAATGTTTCCATCATGTAGGCTAGCTAGCTTGCTGGTTAAACAACAGCAGAGAATGTATTCTATTGGGATATGGGGAGAACTCCCACTCAAATTAAAGCAGCACTATGCAGTATTTATTTATTTATTTTTTTATTTATTTTTTACCTTAACTGAATAGCGAGGAGTTATTGCAATGGTTAAATGACTATTTTCGGGTTGAATGTTGGGCGTCTCAGGGGGTTTCAGGTGCAGGTGCAGGTGCTGAATTATATCGACGATTGGTTGATTCTAGCTCAGTCGAGAACCGAACTGTTACACCATAGGTCTTTGATTCTGAACCATAAGTGTCTGGGTATCAGAATCAATCTATCCAAGTGAAAACTGAATCCCAGTTTTCGACTCTATGACAATGAGAGAACACTCACAATGAGAGTACACTCTCTATTCAACAGCTCGCAGCCTCTTTCAGGGCAGGCAAACACTCACGCCTTAAAAAAGTTTCAAAGACTTTTGGGGCTCGTGGCAGCTGCATCATCAGTGCTCCATTTGGGACTACCACGCATGCGCCAGCTGCAACACTGGCTCAAACAGTGTATGCCATGCCAGCCCGCTTGTGGTGGTCAGGCAGCCTAGTCATGGTGAATCACAGTAAATTCAAACCAAATCCCTGGTTGGCTGTGTTTGATAGGCTATGCAAATATATTTTATTTTCAATGTGCACAACATCTAAAGAAATCACACCTCCACTCATTTATTAAACCAGTTCGAATTATACATGAAAATGGGTACATAAATACAGTCTATTCATAAAACACAAGCAGGTGGGCTTGATAAGGATGTCACAGATGTCATTCTTCTTTATGCATTTAAGATCCAGACAATATAATCTTATCATTCATGTTAAATAGTAGAATATAATTAGTGTTTGTTTTATTACACATTGATCAATCAGATTTGCTGAGAACATCGAGATCAGGCAGAGGAGGTTTTGATTTTGTGCATGGCATAAGGGCTGGAGTTGATATGTGGCCAGATGACTCCATTTGGCATCTCAGGTTTGTCCTCATCCCTTCTCTCCTCCATTACCACTGTCATTATCATCTCTTGGTTGAACGTGTCAGGCGTGCGATACGGGCGCGCAAGGTGGCGAAAAGAAGAACGCAAGGATGCGTCATCATCATCAAAATCCTCTATTAGTCCTCTCTGTGACCTGTGGGAGGACTTCAGCTCATCTCCTAGCTCAGACGCCAAGTCTTTCAGATCTCGAATCAGGGTGGATTTGAGACCGAACAAACAAAGCAAGAAGAACAGACCAGCACATATTCCTGAGACAAAGTATAAAGCCACTGTCTCCGGAAGACCTTAGGAAAATGGAAAAGAGAGACCAAATTAACATTTAAAATGTAATAAACAATACATTCAACAATGACGAGGAGAAGAGATTAAAAAAGTAATTAGTAAAATATAGTAAATGAGAAGGCCATAGCTGACTACTAATGTTAGCAAACCACAAAGCGAGATTAATTGTTTTTGCATTATTATTTTTTAATAAATTACTTTGATGTTAGTGGTACATGTACTGTAACATTTATGTTTCTATTTAAAAAAAAAAAAATAATAAAAACACCCAAAAAAGAAAAGTGAATAAGTAAAAATGGCACCAAATCATTCGAACATTCTGGGATCAGGCCACACATCTAACGTACCCTGGATCTGGGAAAAGATTTCCAGAGAGTTGGTGAAAATGTTTTGTGGTCTGGACACACCGGGGCCAGTATACCACCCTCCTGTGAAGGGGGGAGAGGGGATTGGATCCTGCAGTCAGCAGGACCATCAACAACCACTGACTAACAGTTATGTTATTCATACGGTTGAGGTAAAAATGTTACATATACCTTGAAAAAATCAGTAAAATGTTAATAATTTTAACAAAATAAGGATAATAAAAATGTTTGCTGCTGAATTTATACAAATGACTGTTAATGCATTTTGTTGCCGCCTTTAGCATGTGTTTTCAGTTTTCACATTTTGCAATAGTTGTTTATGAATCCTTAGAGTGAAAAGATGAATATCAAAATCATATAGTAACTGGAAAGGATTTAAATAAGCAGAAGATTCTGGAAAACAAAAAAAAATGTGCAGAACCTGGACGATTTCTCTGAAAAACACGATTTAACTAACTACAAATTTTAATGATCCCTCTTATTTTGTTTAAATTATTAATTAAATTAATGACATTCTGCAAGGTACTTGTGAACTTTTGACCACAATTTTATATCTCTCCTGTCATATTTTTACTTGCAATACTAACACATGGAATAAGTCGCAGTTATTATGTTAAAATCATCTTTTTAATACAAGTCAGTTTAATAAAATGAAATTAGCCGAGCAATGATCGTTTACACCATAAACTCCTTTTTCTTACCGTGCGTATAGTCAGAGAGCAAGAAAGGATCTGTGTTTCCACGTCCAACATCTTCCAGTAGATACCTTGGTACTTAAATGCGCAACAAAAAAGAAAGTCTTTTTATGACTGTTTCAACAGAGAATAAGGTGATCACAGTTTTTCAAAACCTCTTGAAACTCACCGCAGGTGAAGGAAACTCGCAAGTGCTTTCTGGTGCCAGGGAAACAGGGGTCTCCAAAACCCTGAGCATCAGCCAACACAGAGCAGTTCGTCCTGCCATGACACTTCCTTGACACCCTCCTCAAGGCTGACGGAGATAAGCACTCTGACAGGAAACATAATCTCATCAAATGAATTTGAACACATATTTTACTGCCTCTTCTATTGTAGCAAAACATGCCCACTAGATGGAAGAAGTGTGTTATATTTTATTCTCAGACCTATGTCTGTTTTTGTTTTAGCCTCTTGAGGGCACTCAAGACTGTCGTGCTCCAAGTGGCCAAACGTGGCTGAATAGATGGCCAGAACCGTGTCATTCTTACAGGCCAGCTTGAGCCGCTCATTCTCACACACTGTTCTCGAGCGATGATGCTCTGCGGAGAAAGGAAAATCACTGATGTGCTGCTCGGTTACAATCTCGCTAAAGTGAAGCACAACATATAGGTGTCTCACCGGGCTTGCACTTGTAGGAGACAATGATGTATTTGCTGGTTTCAGGGCAGGGATCTTGACCAAACACAGGACTCACCACTGGAATCTGACACTCCCATCGATCCTGGCACTCAGACATCACTTTCTGACCATGAAATTCATCATGTGAGTTTTTTGCCTCTAGAATTAAAGAATGAGTAAATGCAGATCAATGATACCTGAATGGCTGTGGTTGATATACAGTTGGTGTTTTCCTCTGTTATGTTTGGGTTTGTGTGTGGGCATAGATATGGACTCGGGACACGGCGTCCATAAAACGCTGAGAGGACAGAAACAGATGTTCTAGTAGGGCATCTGATGGACAGTGTCTCTCCATCACAGGCATGGGCAGTGTGGTTCTTCAGGATCCTATGGAGGTAATCTGAGGAGAAAAAATAGACTGATATGCACAGCAGCTTTTAAAGTGGTCTTAACATAAGTTAATGAGTAAAGGCACTGCTCAGCATAGAAGCAAGGCATTGTTAATGCATTTAGAGAAACCACTACACAACAGCATTGTTGACCACAATTGTACACTTATGGTGTAAATCGAGCAATGTGACAATGGACAAACCAACTCCCGCACTTATCTTTTCTTGCAAATGCAAATGTGGTTGACATTATGATGTCTTCTCAGGTACAGTCATACATTAACAGAGATCTGGTGGGTCGGAACCCAGGACAGGAACATAAAATAAAATAAAATGAAATGATAATCATTTTACCCTTGGTGTGCCTATGCAGTTATTAATACAAGTTTATTAATAAAAATGTTTCTTATTGATTATTAAATATGAATAATAATGTTTTTTTTATGGGGATGGTAATTAAATAAATAAAATAAAATAATTGGTAACACTTTATTTTGATGGTCCCTTTGAACATTCTGTTGACTAAAAGTAACTTAGCAATTATATCACTGTAAAAAAAATATTTTCAAGATTTTTTATCACAACATTTTTTCTTTTGTCAAATCAACTTAAATAGTTTATTTAGTTGAGATAACTTATTTGAGTTTCGGATGATTAACTCAGTCTCCTTCATTGTATTTAACTCACTTTTTCCAGTTCAATCAACTTAAAATTTTAAGGCAACCAGGTTACTTACTTTTTTAAGTTAAACCAACAATATTTTTTATGTTGTACTAACTCTCATTAGAGTATAATAGACTGTCAGATTAATATCTGATAACTCTTTATTGTAATGATCCTCTAACTAATGACCATAAGTAACTTTGCAACTACATGCCAACTTATTCTAACCAATACTCTTCTAACACTCTAATGAGAGTTAGTAGACATGTATAGGTGCAATGTTACTTACAGTCAACAAAATGTGTTAAAAGGACCATCAAAATAAATTAAAACCAAAATATTTCTTGATAAGCCAAGTTTTATTAATATATTTCAGTGTTTTAAGTATTTTAATATATTTAATATAAGTTAAGCTCCTATTGAGTTATTGTTTCTTTTGAAAATTGTATATTTCAAATACTGCAGTGAAAGAGAGAGGCAGAGGTCAGCCATGAGGAAATGAGGAAAGATTTGAAAGCGTTCTGCACTGCAGATTTGAGATTTAAATGTTATGAAGTGGACAACACAAATGACACAGAACATTTTTCTCTTTCTTATCCTGCACTTTTCCACAAAGCTCAGGTTTCAAGCTTTTTTCATGCCCTTTAGCCTATTCAGTATGTTCCTTCATTGGACCGTATCTGTGAGTATTCAATGAAGGAACAGGATCAAGGGTAACGTCTGGCCTGTCTCTCTTGTGTTAGGACATTCTGCATCTGTAGAGCCCTCTGTTATGCAGTGCCAGGCACAGACACACTCCCAAATAAACACAATGAGCTATTCTTGGCTGATTATCATTCTTGAAGGCATTATGTATTGTATAGGGGGGGACTTGGGGGAGATACAGATAGACAATCAGAAACAATTAAATCAAGAATGCAAAAAGTGTCTCTGAAATTTAATAATATATTTTTTTTAAGTAATATGTGTTAATAAACATATTAACACTGCTGTTGGACTTGCTGTGGATTAATGTATTTGATAGTATTTTAGTGTATATTGCCCATAACATTATACACTTTGTCAACCAGCTTCAACACAAAATGTTTGTCTTTGGTTCTGAATGGGGTAATGTTGCCTTGCCCTCCTATATGGATGGTGCTCAAACAATAGAAGAGGAAGGGACACTCATCTCTCTGATGCTCTACAGATTGTTGACAAGGACTATGTAAAAGACAAAACACGGAATGTGCTCTTTCCTTTGAGACAGCATGCAGTGTTTCCTCTATCACAGCCACAAAATTCGAGAAAAACACTTACTAGAGAAATCTGGAGCTGATGAGGATTGCCCTGTGTGGACAGCTAGGACGAATGAGAAGAAACACCAGGACCACCAAGAGCTCCATAGAGACATAGTGCACAACGCACATTACGAACCGCTGTGATTTTTAACTTGGAGAAGTTGTTTGGCTGTTTACTGTCCTCTGACTTCTGACCAAGAGAAAAGGGTCAATGGTGGCATTGTGCGGAGCGAAGAACAAGCGCTCTTTCAACAGCACTGACACATTTGTCTCACTGCACTGTTTAGTTTTCATGCTTGTTTTCCATCTATTTATCAAAAGGGCTTTTTGAGGTGACAAGGTTCACACATCTGTTTAATAAGTAGCCACCCTGATGACAATAAATGCAGTTTCTAGTCAAATATACAGCAAAAAACACTTTCTTAATCAGTATTTTAGTCTTTTTAAAGTAAAAACAAGTTCAATTTTCATATGTTGTTTGTAATCATCTATCTAAATAAATTAATGCACAAAAGCTCTGTATTTCGAATAAATGTTGTTTTGAACTAATCCTGAAAAAATAAATCATCATGCTTTACACTAAATTATTAATCAGGCAAACTATTTTCAAACTATTTTAATGAAAAATAAAAACTTTTCTGGAGAGTGGAGTAATGGCTGTACAATTTTTGATCTTCTTTTAGGTGTGTTTATAATTTTTTTTTACTGGAAAACAAGATCAATTCTGAATAAAACGTGCAGTTTTTAGTGTAAAGGGTCATGCATTAAATCAGATTTCTCTTCATTTCTCTACAGTAAGAAAAACCTCAAAACAAGAAACAGTCTTTGCTGAGCTTGACGGTTTTGTTTCCTTTGCTGGCATTTATGTATAAATGACAGAAGTGGGTACTCAACATTGGGGTCCTGTTTAGGTAGATAAAGCAAGGATTTTCCAAGCTGTGTGTTCCCAGCTGCTGGATGTCCTGTAGATAGCCTATCATCTCAGGATAAGAGCTTCCTCTCTCAGCCTGAGGAAGGGAGAGGTCAGTGGTTAGTGAGCACATCACATTTCTCTCTATTCCAGAAATAATAGGAGACCTCAATATGAGCTGTCAGTCTGCTATCTCTATGAGAATAGTATGTTTTCTGAACAAGCAATGAGTATTGAGCAGAGGTCAGAAAACAATTTACAGACAGTGCATCTTAGCTTTCTCAGCACTTTGTCAATATAATCACCCTCCCCAAGTTAAAGAACCACAACCCCCACATATGAGATCAGTCTAGTGCCTGAGAGGAGTGTTTGTGATTTAAATTGGAGCTGTGTTGATTATGGAGACAAATGCTAATGTGCTGACCTCTGACATGTTTGCTTATGATTGCAGCGGTGCCATGAGATTAGATGCATAGAATTTTGCATCGTCACAGCTCATCATCTCCATGGTGATTTCTTGTTTGGTGGTATATTCCATGTGGTGGTGCAGCTCTGTATGTTAAGGGGAAAGAGAAGCTATCATGGACTGAAACAGCTCAGATCTGTTACTCATAGTATCCTGTTGGCTTCCACTCCGAAATGGAGTGGAACACGCTTAATTTCCAGGATGTGTAAAGGAGTTTCCATGTCAGGCTCTTGCTTTGTATATACAGTATAATCACCAGCCTTTTATACTTACAGGGATAGTTAACCCCAAAATAAACATTTTGTCATCATTCACTCTCATGTCATTGAAAACGTTTTCTGCTTCTATGAAACGCCAATGAAGATATTTAGTAAAGTAAATTCAATTATACCATGACGATCTCCACCATTAAAATGTGCTTTATTGATGAACATTACAAAAATAAATAAATAATGCTTTAAAACAGACAGACATGGTGATTCACTACCACAGATTGAACATTCTGCTAGTGCTAAGAAAGTAAATCATACAGGTTTCAGACAAACATGAGGATAAATTATGAAGGAATTTTTAGATGAACTATCCCTTTAACAACCACTTTTAAAAGTCTTTGTGAGGAAAGAAGAAAGCAATTCCTTGCTTTCTTTGGTTTCTTTTTCATGTCTGCTTTTTTTGCTATACTATTGTTTCAAACTATAGTGTGAATTCCCCAGAATTATGCAATAAACCCCCTCAACACAACATCTGTCTCCTGAATGAGGAAATGAAACTCTTTAGGGGTTGAAAACAATTTGGCATTCTGTCATTAAAATGTCTGTTTTATAGATCTGGTGTACAAGATTAATTTGAGTATAAGTTTGTGTTGTATGCTAAGTTGTCTTACAGCATGAAAGAGTCTTACAGCATGCCAAAAGAGTCTTTCCAGGTTAATAATGCTACAAATATGCTCAATTATAATAAGGGGAAGCCATAGATGACGGAATAGTTTCCTTTGACTCATCATGACTGCATAGGGAATGAAGGGGAACTATTTGTTTAAAGAGAACCCATCCCTTGAGAATGATCACATACCCACACCCTCATGTGTCTACTCACACACACACACAACTGTGTATCTTAGTAATACTTCTAATGTTTTATATGCACTATAGACTATAATCCTTACACACTACCCCATACTCATACCAGAAAACTGTATTTTAGATTACAAAAAAACAAAACAAAAGTGATATATGAATCATTATTCCAATTGAGGAAATCCCCAAACGTCCCCGAAGGGATTTAGCTCATTTTTGGGGTTGAAAACCACAGAAACCACATTGGATTTGTTTTCTGTGCCTCAACTAATATCAAAAGTGATATTGTTTTTGGAAGGTTTGGGCAGGGGTTACTGGAAGTTAGAAAACTTCCAGATAATAAGAAAGAGCATGAGTCAGAATTCCAAATGACCACTGGGAAAAAAAAGACTGAAACAGAGAAGAGCAAGTATCTTCAATCTGTTGTCTGACATGCAAGAGTTAAATATCTTCTTTTAAAATAAGTGGATTAGTTCATGATAGTAAAACAGCCTAAGGGGGACATAGTGCTTGAACATATGGGAGAGGAGAATGTTATTCATGCATGAATGGAATGCGGCCCCTGCTTTACGTCTGCGATAACCCGGTGACGTTTCTCCTGTTAGTGCGTGCTGGATAAAATGAAAAGCTATTTTTGAGCTCTCCGGCACAGCCTGGCATCCACAGTTATATATAGGGTCACGCCCATCTCTCTAGCCTCCCTCCCTCCTGACTTTTAAAGTGTGTACACGGAGGGAGACAGCAGAAAGCAGGAGTCTGACTAACTTTCATCTTCGCTTGCACACATTACAGCGTGTACAAATCTTTGGGTGGAACTTCTATTGTCTGGTTGGTTTGTGGAATCATTTTCACAGAGGTCTGGAATTATTAGTCTTTTTCCCACAGGAAAGAAATGGCACTCAGACAAGACTCAGATAAAGAACCACGAATTGAGCTCTTCATAAAGGTCAGTTGTTCAACTTTTACAAATTTGAGTTGGTCAGATACTCTTATTCCAAATCTAACATTTTAATTCCAATAAAGTAACTCAGTTGTAGGATCAAATAATATTAAATATAAGAATAATTTAAATTCTAAAATAAAATAAATAGTTCAAATAAGCAAATGATCAAGTTCAACATTATTCTGTTGGAATAGAGATGTTAAACTCAATTATTTTAGCTTTTGAGCGAATTATTGTAGATAATAATATAGATTATGATGCACCGTTTGCCTCTTATTTCCCAGTGTACAGTATGTATTTTTTTTTTATAGACGAGAATATATTCTACTTCACATCCTGAATAAATAATAAAAGGCTTGTGACTATACATGAGCCTGTTGCCATAAGTTATTTTGTTGAATAGTATACAAAAACACCATGAACCAAGATCTTCCAGTGCTCTTTGCCCATTTGGGCGCCATGATTTGGGCGTTTATAGTCAATTTAGTTACATTATGCAATAGCCAAGACTGGATAGTATGGTTGATATGCAACTGTTCGCCTTTACGCTTCTCTTTATCAGAACAGACGCACAGACAGCATTGGAATCATCTTATCACCACACATGCACACACATTGAAAGACTAACAGCTCTTGGATCCCTGTCGTCACACCCAAAAACACACTTAGGTTTCCTATAGATTCCATTACTTTGACATTGCCCATGTAATGCTTTAGTTGAACTACTGTACTACAGTTCATTAAAGGTGCTCTAAGTGATGCAACACATTTTTTAGGCCAATTTTTTTTTTTTGTCAAATTTAGCAAATATCTTGTCACTATCTGCTAGCTGCCTGTCCCCTGAACACACTAAAAAACGCGGTCTCTATAGACACCACAGGCACCACAAACGCCAACAAAAACAAACTGGGCCAGACCGCACCATGAAACATAACAAACAGTGTTCCAGCCGATATCCGACATTAGAATTACATTCTCTTTAAGTTTGATATGGCCGACACATGACCAAAGAAATGACGTTCCGGTGAACGTATTGCAAATCCCAATTTACATTGGAAAAGCCTTTGAAAGGTGGCAAGAACTCCAATCTGACAATCAGGTAGCATGGACGTTCATGTTCGCCAAACCAATACAAGGAATGGGATGGGATGAGGAGGAGGAGGAGGGAGGGAGGGAGGGTCTAGCTAGCCTCCGTTTTGTTTGACAATACTTCGAACGTCAACAAGAAGTGATTAGAGCAACTAAATGCGTAAAAGACCTTTAGATACTAAAGATAATAAAAAAAATTTAAAAGTCACCAGTCACAAATAGAAAGTCACCATTTATTACAGAAGTTATATATAGTGCAGCTGTTTGTGTTCTTATTTTAAAAGATGCGTATTATGGGCGGTAGAAGCATTGTTGTGGTCTGTTATCTCCCTCTTTTAGACAATTCCTGCTTTCCTCTCTTTGGATCAAGCTTTTGAATTGTTTTCCCACACCTACACAATATGGACTATTTATGTCCTATTCTTTTTATAGGGAGGGACACATTTATTTAAAAATAAAAGCTATCCATCAACATTTATAATAATAGACCACTGGGGATCTGAAAGACCCCAAACATGTTTAAATATTTTAAGAACATTGCTATGTTTACGTACATTTAAGAAAATGGTTTATTCAGGGGGGATTTTGTGCAAAAAGCAGGATTGTAAAACTTTTTTTTTTCAGAAATGAGATAGAACGATTTTACCTGGATACCTGGATTTCTGTCATGTAAAAGAATTCTCAGTGAAATTTGTCCTTACGCGCACCAGAGAAACGTGGGCGCCGTCATCTTTAGAATATTGTCTTTGAACTTCATCGCTGTCGAGCTGGTGAAGTGGATTTACTTATTGTAGACTTAACAAAAGTTATCACGAGCATTGTAATGTTAATCATAAGCATTGTAAAGCAGATCTTAACAAAATGTCGACCGGGAATTTTTTTACGAGCAGATCATTCACACCTATGCAAGATCGCTGTGAAAATACCGGAAGTCAAAAAACGAGCGCAGTGGTGAAAAGGGGCGGGGCTACATGTAAATTCTGTTCTTTGAACTTGAAGACATCAAATAAGAATGGTTTCTTATTTTACTGTATTTTTTTATCAAACAGATGCAATCTTGGTGAGCATAAGAGACAGAAAAACATTTAAAAAAAATCTCAGTGTTCACAAACTTATGCACTCTAGTATTTTAGAGAGTGTTAACAGAGCATATCGCAAATGCAATTTGTGTCCTACGCAGCTTTCTAGTAATAACCAGTGTGCATGTAAACATAATGATTAAAACAGCTGGTTCCATGAAACTTCACACTTTAGTTTTCTCAGTGTTATCTTATGATAAAACCCATGGGTTGAACGTTAAAGTAATTTCTGCCTCTACTGGGTTTTGATTAAGAGGATAGTTCATCAAAAAAAAATATATTTTCTGTCATCATTTACTCATTAATGTCGTTCCTGACTTGTTTTCCTTCTGCAGAATACTAGGGTCCAAACTGTCAGTTTATGGAAAAAAACAAACAAATAAACACAATACTGACACATCCTTCAAATATATTTTATGTTCAACAGAAGATAAGGTCATACAGGTTTGGATCATGAAGGTGAATTTATAATGACAGACTTCATTTTGGGGTGACCCTTTCTCCTGAAGTTAATAATTTATACATAGGGTATCTGCTGGGACACAAAACCGAAAAAACAAAAAAACAAAACAAAAAAACAGTCCAGTCAATTTCAATCCATGAATGATGTTCAGTTAAAGGTCTGTGAATCTTTGACACTGACCATGGATGTCTCTTTTTTTGTCTCAAGGCGGGTCATGATGGGGAGAATGTGGGGAACTGTCCCTTCTGCCAGAGACTCTTCATGGTTCTTTGGCTGAAAGGAGTCAAGTTCACAGTAACCACCGTTGACATGAGGAAGTAAGCATCACTTTAAGCTTTCATTTCATTGAAACAGTAATGCGTGGATGGACTTCTGCCCCAGATGCGGCCGTTCTAATGACGGAGATACAATTATTTTGCATATCTCATTATGAAGTAAATCCGACTCTAGTAAAGGCTATCAGCTGGAATGGAATTCAGTAAACAAATAGTGAAATCTGAGGAATTCTGGACTAGCATGGACTAGATGTGATAACACCGGCAGGGTCAGTCAAAGTACAGCAGGTGTGCTACAAACAGGATGAAGGGAGTGTGAACTTTCCCATTGCCCTGTTCCCATCTAGGCCTAATTCTTCTAAAGCAAATGCAACTTTCATGTACTTAGCAGCTGAACACTCCTATATCCGTGTGCTTTGAGTGCTAAATGAGTTTAATACTATTTTAAACAAGCATCAATCACTTTAGGTCTCATTCAAAGACTCTCCGTAAACAATAAATGACTTCATTTTGAACATGTCCGCACCCTGTGGTTTACACTCCTTCTGCTCTGCTCCACCCTGTGTTGTCTAGGAAGCCGGAAGAGCTGAAGGATTTAGCTCCAGGTACTAACCCTCCATTCCTCCTGTACAATGGCACGCTGAAGACTGATTTCATAAAGATCGAAGAGTTCCTGGAGACCACACTCGCCCCACCTCGGTATAGTGCTTGTCTGTGTGAGCTCATGTAATGCTATATCAAACGTTGGCTTCACACTGACAAAGACATTTCACAATGAGACATTATTCTAGTGTTGTTCTGTCATACAGTAAGTCACATGGCTGCACTCATTCAAGTAATATCTGACACACTGACATTGCTGTGACATTGAAATCATCGATTTCAAAGACACTCCTCCCGGAGTCCCGGTACTTCAGAATAGTTCTTGATGAACTTTTTAATTTTGTCTTGACTGCATGTGCAAAGAAACATGCATTAAAATGATCAAAAGTAATAGTAATAACATTTATAATGTTATAAAAGATGCTGTTCTTTCAAACATTCTAAGAATTCTGAAAAAAAAAAAAAATATCAGGGATTCCACAAAAATATTATGCAGCAAATCAGCATATTAAACTGATTTCTGAAGGATCGTTTGAAACTGAAGACTGGCGTAATGGTAGATTGAAAATTCAGCTTTGCCATCTCAGGATTAATAACCTTTTAAAATATGATATTACTGTATTTTTTATCAAAAAAATGCAGCCTTTGTGAGCATAAGACTTATTTTAGGCCCCACACAGTAGTGTATATGACAGACTATGTGTAACAAAGGACAAAAAACATACCTTTTTAACATGCATTGGATGAGCTTAAGTGCTCTTTGAGTGTCAGTATTATTATGTGAATGATGGATGTCTATCTTTTAGGTTTGTGATGATTGGCTTTAAATATTTCCCTCTGTCTTATCAGCTATCCTCATCTCAGTCCCCGCTACAAAGAGTCATTTGATGTTGGTGCTGACATTTTTGCCAAGTTTTCTGCATTTATCAAGAACAGCCCAAACAATTCCTGTAAGTTACAACATCTATACATAAAATTGTGTGTGTATATATATATATCAGCATGATTGTGTGATACTGGAACAGTTAGATTCACAAAAAAAAATTATAATTTTAGACATGATGTTGTGAAAATACTTCCAAAAATTGTTGCATTGTTGCGCTCATTCATAACAAGATTCGCTTGTGTCATTTCTAAATGAATCAGAATTTTTAAACGAATCAGTTGAATGAACGAATGGTTTAGTGACTCGTAAATAATTTGTACCACCTATGGTGTAATCTACAGAAAGAGTCCATGAAAAGACCTAATGGAAAATACACACCACTGACTGGAAGCGGAGTGATACAAGCAGTTTAAAAAAAAAACAAAAAAAAAAAAACGATATTGATCAGTATTATAATTTTTTTAAACAACATAGGCCTGTTTACTTAATCAGATTAATGCATTGACACTTACATAATAGAATAACAGAATATGACCATTTTCTGACTTATATCTAAATATAAATAAATATGAATATATCAGAATATTTCTCTATTATTTGATTCCTCAGTCCATGAAAAAGCCTTATTGAGGGAGTTCAAGCGTCTAGATGACTATCTGAACACTCCACTTCAGGACGAGCTCGATCAAAACATCAGCATATCCAAAAGAAAGTTCCTCGATGGCAACCGCTTGACACTGGCAGACTGCAACTTGCTACCAAAACTGCACGTCATCAAGGTGATACACCTCTGTGGTTTACAGATAAACACACATACACAGGCCTATAAAACGGTTGAATTTTAAATACATAATTATGATGTGATTTTCTTTTTGGTTTTGTAGGTTGCTTCCAGGAAGTACTGTAGTTTTGAGATTCCTGCTCAGTTCACTGGAGTGTGGCGTTACCTGCAGAACGCACGCGAGAGAGAAGAATTCAGCCAGACCTGTCCAGCTGACATTGAAATTGAGAAAACCTATCTGAGTGTGGCCAAGAGGAACTGAACTTCATATTACTGAGGACATATGGGGTTAAATGTTTAAATAGTGTAAATATGTGAACATTTCAGTTTATTAAGTTTATACACTCTAAAAAAATGGTGCTAAATAGCACTAAAAGTGGTTCACTGGCTTGTTAACATAGGGGAACCACTTTAAGTGCCATATAGCACTTATCTTTGTCATATGGTGCTAGAAAGAGGTGCCATATAGAGCACGTTAACCACCAAACTGGGCTTAGTGGTGCTATATAGCACCATGACCACCGCAAAGAACCCCTGAAGAACCTTTTTTTTTAGAGTGTAGGCATCTACATAGTTCACAGTTATAAATATATTACAGTAAACACAAAAGGCACACTGACTGAACTCAGTTTGATTATGCACTTTCATTGTGTCTGTGATCTCAGAGCCCATTGGATTTACTAGCATACTTTTGTGTGACTGCTACCGTCAAATAGGCTTTATTTTGGTAGTTTTAGACGTTATAGGATCTTTTGCAAACGATCTTGAGCACAACCGGCGAGTTGTGCTTTTAACAGCATGTAATGTTTTTGTGCATAATGTATATATGTATTTTACATTCATTATGGTATATTTTTGGTTTTATGTAATGTATATACAGTATTTTAATCATCTTTAAAAATGAATTGAAACACAAATCAGAGTCAATGAGTATTGCATCAGTAATGGTTGTTTTGTATTAAAGGTTATTGTTAGACATCACGGTTGTTTAAAAAAGAGATTAAACTGCTTTCTTTCAGATTTTACTTAAAATAAAATTAATATCATACATATCACCACTTTGTCTTTCTCTTTTCGTGTGAATGTCAAAGCATATCCAGAGCTTTGGGAAAAGATGGTGATGACTGCATTGAAAAAAACAAAACAAAAATACACAAATATTACAACTGATCAGTTTTTACATTTATTTTACAGTTGCAGTTCTAGGTCAATTTTCATTTATGATAAAAAAACACATTCATATTCCTGTTAGTTTACTTTATATATCTATATATAAATATAAATATAAAACAATATTCACAATGGCAGCTGAATGGATATTTTATGGAAAAACAAAGGCATACATTTTAAGTGTTTGTACATGAAGGGATGTTCGGCTGGCCCTCTGTCCATCTCAGCCGATTCATTCCTAGTTTGTAACACAATATTTCCAAAAACAGGCTGTAAAGGTATGGAAAAAACTTGTATTAGTAATATAATAATGAATCCTTGACATGTTCTTTATATGAATGAAATCCGCATTATAATAATAGTTTTAATTTTTTTCTAAAACCTTGTCTCATTGTTTTTTGACATTGAAAGTGTTTTGACTATATATTGATATTTATACACACTAGTACATATGTATATATAATCTGCACTACATATATAGGAACCTCACCTCTCTTATTGTTTTTGGGCAAGCTTTGCTCAGATCGGAGATAGCCTTGAGAACGCAGGTTATCAGCTGCTGCTAGTTTTAAAACAACTGCTTTTAAGTCATCCACCTAAAGACACAGACCAGACATTATGATTCAGTACCATATGAAAAAAAGAAAGAAACACAAAGAGAATGATCATACCATGTTGTTCATTTTCTCTTGCTGCAAAATGTCTTTTGTACCTAGAAAGACCGAAAAAGTGAAAAACTTTAGATGCATGTTATCTGAATAACAACTGTCAAAGAGTCCCTGTCTCACCTCTTTGGATCAGGACAGGGAGGACATTTTTGATGTCCCTTTGCTCTGTTAAATCATTGCTTTGTCTCTCCTCGACCTCTGCCACCAGTTTCTGAATCAGTTCTGCAAAACAAAATGTCATATTTTGGTCATCATTTTAAATTAGTTACAAAAAAAGATGAAACTAAAAGTAAAACAATACATTTGAAAAAAAAAACTACACTGTAAAAAAATATTTTCATAATTTGTAATCACAAAATTTTTTCTTTTGTCGAATCAACTTAGATAATTTATATAGTTTAGATTTATACATTTAGATAACATTTAGATTTTTTGGTAATTAAATGAATCTCCTTCATTGTATTAACTGTATTGATTAACTTAAAATTTTAAGGCAACCAGGTTACCAACAACATTTTTTTTACAGTGATAGTTTGAATTTCCTCAATTGTCCAAAAACAGATATTCATTCTGTTTCAAGTTTTTGATGATTTTTAAAAGTTGTAGTGGAAAGATTAAACTGTGTCATAATAAGATCAAGCTTGTGGGTGTTTATAAAATCTTCCCTTTACTGCATTTAAACACTTCCTTTTTAACATTTACATTGGAAGCAGAAGAGACATGAAGCACTCAGCAATGTCTAATAAATGTACAGTCACAGTTACTCCACATGAGCTTCATCATACATTTAGCTGGATGTCCAGCCTCAACAAACATCATGAGCTTGCCAACTTATCAAAAGCACAGAGTTGATCTCACCTTCCTGCTGTGGCAGAGCTGTGTCCGAGTACAGAGGCAGAGCATGAGTTCTCCGCGCAGAGCAAACCACAGCCAGAATGTAGAGCAGTGCCAGTGACAACATGTTGAGAGGATCACGGGGGACTTCGGTCTTCAGTGCTCTTGCCCCAGCCGGCATCTTCGGTTTTATATCATCCGAGGCCATCTATCCTGAAGGGATCAATACTGCTCATGTCACCCCATCCCAGTGTAAATGGTTTTGACGTAATGTCCTCTCGTCATAGACACAATTAAGAGTGTGCTGTCGATTCAGACAGAGCCTATCTCTGCTTGCACAGAGAGCACTAACAAATGTTTACTAGTGACTGCTCTGACGCCCCAGATTTTATGTCTCCTGACATTGCATTATTTTACATTTTAATTATTATTTTTAAACTTTAAACTATAACTTGCTCGGATGTTTCATTGGTTACACTTTATAGGTGTCTTATAAAAATAGTAATAAGTAATTGTAAGGTACAGTATTAGTAATTTTGTGTTCATGTATTGGAATACATTTTAAGGGATACGGGTAAGGTTAGGGACAGGTTAAAGGGTTACGGTGTAAGGGAAGGGTCAACGTAATTACACGCAGGTATTTAAAAAAATATAAATACAATGTAAAAACATGGACTGTATGTACACAAGTGCATGCTATCAAATGATTAATTTAAATGTTAGCACATGTATAGCTAAAGAAGTAACGCGTCCTTTTACAGTCCAGTTACCCATGTAAATACTATGTACTAATTACTGGGTAATAACTAGTACTAACCCCAAACCTACCCCTAAACCTACCCCTGTTCCATGTACTTACCTTATATTAGCCAGTACTTTCTAAGGTAAGTAAGGAAGCGGCACCGCTAAAGACTCTTAATATAAAGTAGGATCGAAGCATTTGTTTATTTTTGGGATAATTCTGTTCTCAGTGACATCAAAGTTAGATCCTGTTACATTCAATCCTTGTTACACATTCAAAGCAATCCATGAATACCCTCTTAAGCACCAGATGACGTGTGTCCTGGGATATTGCTATTGGTTTCTCTTTTGCTGTATTTATCAAAGTGAAAGGTATATAATACGACACAAAGGTTTGATGACAAATGAACAAACAGTGTAGTGCACTGATGGATTGTGTCGTCTCTGAGTTTCTGAAATTGCAGTTGAAAGTGTTAAACCGTAACATCTCTCATCTTCAACCCTCTTTGTGTCCAAAAACAGAAAGAAACAAAACAACAAGAACATAATAAAGAACAATTGTGTGTTTGTGTGTGAAGAAAAGCCAGATTTGACATATGAAGCCTTCAGATGCAAAAGCCTAAGAGCCATCTGAAATGTTCTTCTAGAATAATCATTTTTATCAGGCTTATGTTGATGTTCAGTTATTTCACTTTAATGGCATCGAAAATTACCTATTAATTGTCATTAAAGTGAAATCACTGAAATTAAATATTCAAGCTCGATGAAAATGCTAATTTTAGAAGAAAATTTCAGATGGCACTTATGGTTTTTGCGTCTGAAGTCTTCATATGTCAGTAGGCCTTAGCCTATTATTAGTAGATTGAAGAGAATGTTTCCTCAAAAACAATAACTAAATGTGGTTTAGTTAAAGGTTGTATCAGCGATTGCAGGCCCAAACAAAAAATATGACATTCATCTAATCTCTCCTAATGATCCGCTAGCTGCCCACTCCATTCACAGGCTGTCAAAAAACAAAAAAAAACAAAAACGCGTCTGTATAGGCAGCCTAGGCTCTGAGATCTGCACACAAAAAGAAATGGGTACAACCACCACTCAAAATCAAAATAAACCGTGTTCAAACCAATCACCGACAGGGGCGGGTGTTGTTTGTCGAAGTCGAAGCTGAAGAATAAGCCAGCGTCTACCAACCCTATGCTATCAACGGACCAGATACATTTAACATGGAAGAGGCAATCCCCAAGAAGAGAAAGGAGGATTAGGGCGAGGGAATAGCGAGGGAGTCGTTTTTCATCAAAGAAACAAATAATAATCGGGAAGGCTTTTGAACGGTGGAGAGAACTCAAAGAATTGAACATTTTTAAATCGGACGCTGAGGTTGCAGTTTCTTCTGGACAGGTGAGTAGCTTCTAGTGCTGACTTTTTTGTCAAATTCTTTAAAAAATATGAGTGAAGCTCGACTAAACTTGGATAGCTCTAGCGAATATCAGATTGTAGGGATTTAGTGTGTAAGTTGTAACATAAAAACTAAAAACAGCAAAACTAAAAACGTTGCATTGATACACGTTTTCCCGTTACCATCAGTTACACTGTGATGAAGGTGAATTTCGTGTAGGATTTATAACATATACAGTGTTTTACATGTAAGAGAGCTTCCACGAAAGCACTGTTGGCGTCACTTTCCACCCCTGGTTGTTGCTGGAAAGCCCCGCCAATATTGACTCTCGTCTGACTTCTTGCTTTATCCAAAGACTTGTTGGTCATAGCCTTTTCAAATAATGTCTTCCTTTTTTGCCTGGTTTTTCTTCGCTGACTGTATATGCAGGTAACTAGGAATTTTGACTGCTCTTTCTCTGCCATAATTGTGATTCTTCCTTGCTTCCGTGCCTCCTCCGCCCCTCCTCGAGCAAACGTGTGTGCGCATGTGGGCTGCTCTTACGCAGCAGTGCTGGTAGCCATGGTAGCGAGGGAGAGTGAAAGTCGCCCAGCCAATCATTTCTTTCGTCCTGGTTGGGACACGGCTCGGGCCGCTATGAGTGTGCTGTGCGGCGCTTACCTGGTTCCACGGAGCAGGAGGTGCAGGATTTGTCCTCCCGGCCCTCTTTCGGGCAAGGGAGCGGTGAGGCCACAGTCTCCTAGAGAGCAGTTCCATCCATCTCTCGTTTGCCCGTCCTGGGGCTACTTGCCTCTGGCTTTGCCGCCCTTCTTGGCGGGGACCTGGACAGGCGGGGTGGCCTGCCGGCGACTGGCTCTACTGCGCCGTTTGGGGAGCAAGGGAGCAAGGGGAGAAGCACAGGACACCCCTGGCGACGAGCAGACTGAGGCAGGAGGTGTCTGATGACCTCAGTCTGCTTCTGTACAGCCGAGAACTGCTGGGCGAAGTTCTTGACCGCATCGCCAAAGAGGCCGGTCTGGGACACGGGGGAGTTAAGGAACCGGAGCTTGTCGGTCTCCCTCATGTCGGCCAGACACAGCCAGAGATAGCGTTCCTGGACCACTAGTGTGGACATCGCACAACCCACCGACCGGGTGGAAACCTTCATCACACAAAGCGCGAGGTCCATTGCGGCACGGAGTTCCTGGAGAACTTGTGGATCATGACCACCCTCGTGCAGCTCCCTGATGGACCTGCAGCAACGCCATAGCATGGCAGAGGCAGCTTCCCCACAGGCCATGTATGCCTCGTCGAATGGATTCGACGAAAACAGCTGCTAAACAAAGCAGTGCGTGCTTACTGTTTTGAATATCAATCCTACTTAACACTTGATTTATTCCACGCCACTCAAATTAAAATTAAAAAATTATGCAAGGAACAGCCTTCTGTCTGTACCGTTTTGACTTCTTTGCTCGCTGTTTTGTTATTATTCTCCTGCACTGACTCGTTCACTAAGCTAAACAGCCAGAGTTCCCTCTTTCACTGACATTAACAACAACAAAAAATCACTTTATACACTCACCTAAAGGAATACTAGGAACACCTGTTAAATTTCTCATTAATGCAATTATCTAATCAACCAATCACATGGCAGTTGCTTCAATGCATTCAGTATTTTGGGGTCAAAACGTTGGCTGCATTTATTTGATAAAAAAAATACAGTAAACACAGTAATGTTGTGAAATGTTATAGCAATTTAAAATAACAGTTTTCTATTTGAATATATTTTAAAATGTAATTTATTCCTGTGACGGCAAAGCTGAATTTTCAACATCATTACTCCAGTTGTTTGTGTTACATCATTAGATGATCCTTCAGAAATCATTGTTAATGCTGATTTGATGCTCAAGAAACTTAGAAAAGTACTAAGACTTTTGTGGTTACGCAATAAAAGTGAAATGGAATAAACATTGTGGAATAAGAGTGCAAATTAAAAAAAAATCTTACTAATTCTAATCTCTTGAACATAGTGAACAATATTGTACCTTGTCTCTTGTTGTGCTGAGCCTGTGTAAATTAAAGGACAAGATAAAGCTTGCTTCAAGCATTTTAAAAGAAATGATATACAAATGTACTGATAAACGCAATTCTTAACATTTCAACACACTGCTAGATCACAGATATGTTCTTATGATAAATGTTTAACCATTTTGTTAAAACAGTTTCCATGAGACTATGCAACATTCTTCCTTAAAAACACAGCATAGAGTTATGTTTTCACAAAATGAAACTTTATTACAAATAAGGAACAATGCAAATGACTCAGAGTGATAATCTTCGGTATTGCACAGACCTTGTTTTATTGCACTCGACAACATACAAATATCTTTAATAATATAGACAGAACTGTAACAAATGGTGAGAGTAATAATGAGCCATATCATCATTATGTGACGTTTAAAATGAAAATAAACAGGGAAGAACTGAACCCTAAACAGTGGCATAATAATATGCAGTCAGGCCGTAACTTGTCATGTCAGTTACTATGTTTTTCTCACATTAATTTAATTAAAACATACTTGTTATCATGAGTGGTAGGATAAAAATCATCAGGACATTTAAGAAGAAAAATTAAATAATTTACAAATTTTCCTCATTAGTATTAAGAGAACTGCAAACCACACGCAATAAAATATTGACTATTGGTACAGGACTTTTTAAGCAATACAAATTAAATATACAATATAACTAAAACATAAGCATGTTTATTGAGGATACAAAGTCAAAGGTAAAAAAAAAAAATATCTGTATCAGAATTAACCAAATAAATGTAAGATCAAACAATGGATGACTTTGATTGTTAATATATTATATTATTAATAATAATTCGATATCCGTGTTGTATTCGAATTCAAGGTTTCCAAGGGAACCAAGGTTACGGGGTTTTGTGTGCGCATGCGTAGAGAGAGTGAGTGAGACAAAACAATAAAGAGGTTATCGTTCCGAGCCCTGGTGTGGAATTGAACTTATTGTTGAATTGAATAGCTAAAGCCCTTCAACAGAACAATCTGTTCCATAGTATGCAATACATGATTATATTTTTTTGGTGCAAAGGCCAATTAAGGTCTGTTGTTTATAAAGGTGTCATTCATAGTGTGAAAATATATTTATTAAATTATAAAAACTGGTGTATAAAGCAGTTATTTGTGAATAATGACTACATTTTAATTTTACAATTTAATTAATTGTTACTTTCTCATGTTCATAGTTCATGATGGACTGGTAATACCAAACTCTGCCACTTCGCTTTGTTTCTTAGACAGCTCGGCATAGCATAATTGAAAAGTGTTTTCTTTCTCGTGGCATGGTCTGCTTGTCTAAAGTATAAAATCATTGGCTACCTGTAAACCAATCGCATAACGTTAGGTTATGACATGTTATTCACCAGCTCAGTCGCGTCGAACCACTGTAAACATATAATGCGAAAACGAAACCATCGAGCAGAATACCATAGTGAGCATGGCTGACCGAGTTTTGCTGCCTCCTTAACCTGATCCTCCATGAGTGCAACCAAGGGGGGCACAATACCAACTATCCCCTTGCCGGACTTTGGCCTCCCCAGTTTCTCGCTGATGATCGGTAATAGTTGATAACTTAAACTTTTCCCAAAACCTGTCGGGAGTAGGGCCACAACATAACCTCCATTCAAAAAGCTTAACAAACACTCTTCTTGTTTGGGCTTCAGTTTGCAAATGCTGGGAATATTCTCCACAACAGAGCGAAATGCATCCCGTGTCTCCATATCCACCGTCGTTTTCGATTTACCTAATCTAATATACAATCTTAAACTCGGTGCTTAGCGTCTTCGTCAAGGCTCCCAGCCTGCCCTTAATCTGTTGGTTGGCCGGCTGTTTTCAGGCCGGAGGAAAACGTCTCCGGTTACTTTCGTAACCTCAGTTCCCTGAAAGGCAAGGAACAAGACATTACGGATGTCGTATATGGGAACTCCTCCCACCAAGGCTTCTCTGGGCCGTCCGCTTCTTCCCTGGCCTACCACCTGGGGAAGCTCAGAAGCTGCCAGGTCCGGGGCAGACCGGGCCCACTCGCTACCCAGTCGGTCTCAGAGGCAGAAACATGGAGTTCTCTTCCTTACTCACCCCGAAAGACACAAAGTCCTCATTGTTCCTTAAAAAAAAGGTGGATGAAAGGTGGCGGCGGGGAAACTCACCGGAAGCCGTATCTCGACTTCGCGGTTGGGGGGCCCCACCAGTGGCTCGGTGGCGGCAGTGGGCCCAATCCCCGCTGCTGCGCAAGCTGCATCCCGCCTGGCCTTGAGAGCTCATAGGGACATATCCGTCCTTGAGGGCTGACTCAGCATGGGCCAGCCCTAAGCACGCGATACAAAACAGGTGCGTGTCCGGGGGCACGATGGGGCCCAAGCACAAATTGCAGATAGTCACCATCAGACGCAGAAGACAGTTCAGCGTATCTTCGGTGCACTTTTGACGACGGCGAGAAAAATCCTAAAGTAGTAGATATTAGTATCAGCTTTCCA
Organism: Pimephales promelas; assembly: GCF_988280905.1. Taxonomy (NCBI): domain Eukaryota; kingdom Metazoa; phylum Chordata; class Actinopteri; order Cypriniformes; family Leuciscidae; genus Pimephales; species Pimephales promelas. Next base: position 23,394,429 of record NC_142777.1, read on the forward strand.
GCACACGATTTGAGCGTGAAGAGAGAGAGTCTGACGGAAATTGGCACTGCATCTTCATTTATACTGCAACGGTGTTTCAGTATTTGCATATTTGCGTCAATTGGCCAGCTCTGCTGGCATTAGCCTGTAAGATTTCAGCAGAAGTGAAGAAGGGGAGGATTTCCCATATACGACATCCATAATATTGAAGTTCAGTAGCCTTGATGGGGAACTGAGAGACATGTCGATGTACAGAAGCTAACTGAAATTGAGCGGAAGTACGAGGTCTGAGGTCGTAGTACGTAGTACGAAGTACGAGGTCGTAGTCAGGCTAAGTTCGTGTTGCAGTGGGGCACAAAAGTAACTTTTTCATTACAACATGTCAAAATGTGCAAAAAAAGTGACACTTTATATAAAACTCTGCATGTTTGGTATGTAAACACCAAAGGCAGGTGATGTTTTTGGTTAATCAGAAATACTATAACAAATGCCTTCCAAAATACCAGATTATTTTCTTTTTTTTAAGGAACAACACAAAAAGTGACAGACTGCTATTAAATTCACTAAGGAAAATACTCAAAACCACATTTTTAAATAAATAAGGCAATGTAATGCAATAAATTGTATAATATTGTAATTGTATAATAATATAGGGTGACCAACAGTCCTGTTTTCACGTCCTGTCCTGGCTGTTTTATAAAGTGATGAAAATGTTCTGGTTTTCCAAAGACTGCTGGGAAAGATCAGCTCTACAGCAAAATATAGATGGGCAAACAAGGAGGATGAGGAAGAAAAACAGGGTAAAGAGGAAGAAAACTAAAGATATAAATATATTTTGTTAGTTCGTTTTTGTAAGTTTGTGAGAGCTATTTTTGTTCAATTTTGGAGGTATTTCTTTTAGCAATTTATTATTTATTTTTCTAATACAGTAGAGACATTATTTCTATCATTATTTCTTTCATTATTTTTTAAACCTGTCATAATAAAACATGTTGAGTAACCTCTGAGAAGCCTATCTGAATTTGTGTCTTGTAATATAACAATTTTCTATCCATACAGAGGAGGCATAGCCTACTTTTATATGTATTGAAATTAATAAGGCATCTTTGAGTAAACTTCGAGTATCATTTGAGTATCTGTTTGCCGGCCCGAGTGTCCTGGTTTTTGGTAATCAAAATGGTCACCCTAGTTAATAGAAATCTTTCTTTCAGTAGTAACACTTTTCCAATATCAGTTTTTTTTTCTTCACACCACGCTTGACTGTGATTACAAGATTTCAGAATAAAAATATGCAAAAGGCGAGGTTAGAGGAAGTGTTCTGTGTGCTGTAAACATTTAACACTGCTTTATAAATTCATCACATCTTGTAATTGAAACTGATTTTTGTTTTCTTAAAGTAGAATGTTAAGTAGAAATGTTTCAGAGGTACAGTATGCAGTACAGTCTCCTTGAGTTTGGCAGCACTGTCTAGCAGGTGATTGGCTTGAAGCCGTGTGTAGAACTTGACTGTTCTTAAAGGCACACTATGCAAGAATTGTACCTTAATAAAACAGCTTCAAAGTCATTTCGGTGGCAAACAAACTCATAGTAGGGCGAATCATCCTGGTAAAGGTTGGGGGGGACGCCATTGTGAAAACCAGCCATTCAAGTTTGACAGAGAAGCCCCCGACAAATCTTGCAAGAATCACGAAATGCTTTACGGCAACGACGTCATACACATCAACAACAACATATGAAACATGAAGAAACTTGCGTGCATTTCAGAGGTGATACTCCAAGATGGAAAAAGCAAATAAAACGTGGTCGGAAAAGACTTGAAAAAGGAAAAGAGAATTTGACCGTGTGAGGAAACGGAAAAGAGTGCCACTTGGTCGGGCTTTCACTAGTTGGTGGCAAGACCTAAAAAGCAACACTGACAGCGATGCTGACCTGGCGATCTTGTTGATGGATGAAGTAAATCTCTTATTTCTAAACTTGTTTGCGTTCTATTTTGTATGTCCTTTTTTACGATACTGTTCATTCACCCACTGTTGATAATTAGACCAGTCCAATAATTTCCACATATGTCTAGCTAGCCATTCACAACAGTGCAAGTATTCCACAGTGACTAAGGGGTCACTGTTTGACAAAAACACAATTTCGACATAGTGTGCCTTTAACGTACCAGAGCAGAGTCACGGTTCAAACCATGGCTGAAATAACCGCTACTAATAAGGCAGTGACTGGGGCTAAAATATGTTTATCTATGACTAGATCTATCCTACAGTCAAGCAAAATACGAACAGTGTGATCTAGAGTTTCTCAAAGCAGATGGCACAGAGCAGGAAGATGACATACAGGAACATAAGCCCAAGACCTAACCTCCGGTCCAGCCTCCAGTGGTTCAGGTGCACGCTCAGTACCTGTGCAGACAGACAGAAAACAGACCATGTACATGCCATGAGACAAACATTACAAAATAATATGTGGCGAGAGTTGTCAAATAGTCAATGATGAACTTACAGTGAGAAAAACAGAAGCGAGAAGGAGAATCACAGAGTACACCAGCCCCTTACTGTTAATGAAGACCTATAGGAAGACCAGGGGAAACTGCTGTAAGAACACGGCTCACAACACGCAGAACCAGGGTAAACAGTATTCTAAACATTCTGAAATTTGCTATTTGTCAGTGTTAACTTAAACCTGAATTTTTTTTTTAAACCTGAACTAATAAAAATGACAAAAGCACAAACTTATTACACTAAAATTTAAATAAAACTGTAAATATAAAAATAAAAATAAAAGCTAAATTCAAAATATTAATAAAAAATATAATAGTATATAAATAACACAAAAATACTGCACAATACACAAAATTATCTTTCACATGGCGAATCAAATAGAAAGGATAGAATAAGGTCAAATTAGGGATGGAACAGAAGGAGTCTCAAGATTTTTAAAGTCCCCGTGAAATCAAAATTGAACCTATTTACTTTGTTAGCGCATATTACTAGTCTTGTGGTGAACAATTAATCCGTGCAAGTAAATATATATTAAAAAAATGTTTTACCTTGGTAATCTTTAATCAAAATCTGAAAAGTTACTTCCGGTCTGGAATGGTTTCTTTTTCTGATGCTTGGGTGTTTTATAATCTTACAATTTTTTCATGTTTCTAAATGCTATTCTTTGGGACTTTCTATTCTCTTAAAATCCTTTAAAAAGTATAACGGTTTCCACAGAAATATTAAGCAGCACAAGCATCTTCAACATTGATAATGATAATAAATGTTTCTTGAGCATCAAATCAGCTTATTAGAATGATTTCATTTGACACTGATCATTTGAGTAATGATGCTGAAAAATCAGCTTTGCCATCACATAAATAAATTACATTTTAAAATATATATTGTAGAAATGGTTCTTTTAACTTTTACACAATATTACTGTTAGCTGAACGCTTAACCACTCCCCTCAAACCGTTAGTTTGCTATGAGCGAGAGATGGAGAGGAGGAGCGCTAGAGTAAAACCCTGCCCTCTGTTCAATATTCCGTTTCACTTGGAAATACGTCACAGCACTGGAGAAAAATCGTTTGCAACTTCCGGTTCATGGGGACTTTAAGTTGTCTGAAAATATTTATTTGCTTTAAATATATTAATTTAATTTCATTATTAAATATTTTTTTTATGATTATTTTATTATTATTAAATAATAGTTTATGTTAGTTTTTTTTTACTTTAATTTAATTAAATTTTTGTGGATCCATCCAAAATTCTTTGAGAAAGAATCGGAATACATCACAGACTATCAGACCACAGATCTTTATCTCTAATTAAAAAAAAAAACAAACAAGAAAACTCACTATTGACCCATAATCAACTACTAGAGTGCGCAAAGCCCATGGGAAACCAAGACCCAGCAGAATGTCAAAGATGTTGCTGCCGATAGAGTTGGACACTGCCATGTCTCCCATACCTGCAGCACCAGACACATTCATTCATTCATTCATTCATTCATTCATTGATAAAACTGAACATGTGGACAAGAAAAGGAAGAGTGGGGTGATCATAGCACCTTGACGGGCAACTATGAGACTAGCCATGCAGTCTGGGACACTGGTGCCTGCTGCTAGAAAGGTAATACCCATGACAACATCTGGAATGTCCAATGTAAAACTGATGATGGTGACCTGCAACAAAGATATTTTAAGTTAAAAAAAAATCCTAACAGACCATGTTACATATTTTGAGACAAACAAACATTTCCACATGGTGTCTTTGCAGTGACAATGAGCGCCGAAGGGCTGATCTCACCATCCACACCATGAGGTAGGAGAACACGGCAATCCAGAGTGTTGAGGCCACAAAGGTAACCATAAACCAGCGCTCCCAGCGCGGTAAAACACAGTTAGGGACAGTGTAGTACAGCAGGCAGCCTAAAGGCCATGAAAACAACCACTTCACTTGCTCCCAGCGCCCCTCTGTGGATAAAAGTACTTCAAATCATTAGCATTTCGTGCAAGGCTCCTTAACGCCATCTACAGGACAAAGAGAGCATCACATACATTCAAATGTCACAGAACAAAGACTGACAATATAGACGATGATACTTGAATGAAACATTAATGATCTCTTTTTATTTTCCTTTCTTTTACTGAAACGTTTCAAAGGGATCCCTTTTGAGCTTTTCAAATTGCATCTTCAGTAACATGTTCAATTGTTCAGTAGTGATGGAGTTCATTTGATTGCAAGGCGCATTAGCCCCGAACGATTTGAGAGCTCTCTTCACTTTTCTGTAATCATAACACTAGTGTACAAAACGAAAATGCATGGTCCCATTATCTAGAAATGGCTCTTAGACTAATGGATCATGGTCCTTAATGGGCAAAAAATGAGGACCATTCTCCTAATCAGGATGTGAGGGGAAATTTGAGACAGATGAACCACAATAAACTCAATGTGTTGTCCTGTTATTCTGAATAATCTGAATAATATTTTAATTGTGGGAGTGGTGGGAGTGGTTATGCACCACATGATTCAGTTTGTTTTTAATTCAGGGAGTCATAATCAAATTCTAATATGATTCTGGATGAATCTAATTTTTCAGCAACATCACAGAGTACTATAAGGGTTCCACAAAAAAGCTTACTTGTTTCATATATTAAAAATATTCATGATGCAAATCATTGGTTGTTAAATTAATATTTATGTTACTATTGTTAATTGTGGAGCGATTGCGAATTGTTTAAGAAAAACATTCACTCACCTGGCACGGTAAGAGGTCTGAAGGGTTGTTCTTCATCTGCCTCTTCTTCTTCCTCTTCAGGCTGAGCATCCTCTATATCTGCTACACGTTCTAACTCCTCTCCTTGGCCCCTCTGTCTGGGTTCCTCCAGGGGTTGTGTTTCACTCTCAATGGCCCCTCCATTCTCCAGACCCCAAGGAACCCCCTCCATGCCTGGACCATCTTGGCCGGCAGTGTCCCCTGATCCGCTGCCACTGCTGTCTCCAGGGCTCCTGTTTCGAATTAGTCTCTGCCTCTGTGGAAGACAGGCAGAAGATGTGAGAGATGTACACAGTGCAGAGGAGACCCAATATGATCCCCTTCAACCGAATGAGATTTGGTTAGATGTGAAATGGTGAGTCAAGCTTGCAGAACACACCGCAAGACCAAAGTAAAGCGCAGTCCGTTGGGACCTCTTAAAGATGACATGCAAGAGCTGCAAGAGTCAAGCCAACAAGCAAGTCATGTAAACAATTGTAGATGGAATACAGCATTTGCCCAAACAAACAACAAAATGGTGGTTACAGAGTAGTCTGAGGATGCCTGAACCTATAGATAGAAATGCTATTACTGACATTTGAAGAGTATAGAGGAAATGACAGCAGACGTTCTGAGGACTGGATCAGTCACCATAATACCTGTTGCAGATGTTACAGTGGGAGGGCCGTGTTAAAGGACACATAGGAAAGAGAAACTATAAATGAGATCTCTTTATTATTTCTCCAAGACAGCAATGACATTAAATGAGCTCAAATGGAAACTCCTGCTTCTCAATTTTTTCTACTGAAGAAAAAAAAAACAATAGCATTTTTCTTACTAAATGTGAACAATTTCTCACTAAATGTGAACTAAATGTGAAAATACAAATCTCATTTGTATCTATTTTAAACTCTCTTAAGGAATTTTAGCAGAAGCACTGATTTTAATTTCTTAATCTATTTTTCTCAGTTTTCCTGTTTCCAACTATTTTTTTATTTAGTGAACCTAAGCGATATTATGATTTGAGATTAAACACTGTATAAACATAATAAGTCTTTATAAGAATGTATATATTGATTTTTTTCTATCTCAACTGACTGAACCGTTTGATTTATGCTTAAAACAAGGAAAAAAATGCAAGAATTTTGCAAATAAAAAAAGATGAGACACTATGTACACTGTCAGTATGATGATTTTTTTTATTGATTATTCTTTTATTTAGCAAAGATCCAAAATATTGGACTGATCAAAAGTATCAAGAAAGACATTTATAATGTTACAAAAGATTTTATCTATTTTTATTTGTTTCAAATAAATGTTGTTCTTTTGAAATGATTTATTCATCAAAAAATCCAGACCTCCTTTTAAAAAACTTTTGTATAATTACTGGAAAACAAGAGAAATTAATTGTTTGCAGCAACCTTTTTAGATAGTTAGATGCACAAATAAACCATACATGAGAATTATATTAATTGCGTCCTTTAATCCATACATGAAATTAGCCTGATAATTTATATTCTTGGTTGCGCAACTGAGGTGCTGCTGTCCCATCCAGACATGCAAAAAGCGAGCAAGCATCCAGCCAGTACCTCAGTGATGAGCATGCGTCCGGCCATGCTGAGGCGAGTGCGGGGGGAGAAGTGGGGCGTGATCATGACACGGAGGCTTGCCTCTGAAAAAGAGAACTGGTGAGGGTGTAGACTCATCAACTCATCCACCATCACCACCGGGGAGTCCTGGCCACCCGCATTCTGACCTGAGAGAAAGAGAGACGTGGTACTATATAATGCACAACCTCTCAGTATGATCCACACAGCTCCACCCTCCACCCACACACCTTTCTTCAAGAGGATCATGGAGGTGTCACAGTGGGGGCTTGCCTCTCCTACCGACACATCTCTGCACAGACTGCTCACCAAACACGGATGACCTGGGATACCAAACCTCTGCTCCACCCAGCCCAAAATCTGACTGTTAAACCTGGAAATGGACACACACAATCTAATATTATATATTGTGGAAATTATGTGCCGACCAAAAATATAAGTATGTAAATTAGTTAAATAAATACATATTACAAACATACTTCCATAATAGTATAAATTATATTTTGACTGGTAAGTAATGTAAATGTTAAATACTCACTTCATGATAAGGATGTAAACTCCATACATTGATATGAGGATTATAGTCTCCCACCTACAACAGAGATATTTATATGAACAGAGATAGATATATATACATGCATGTTAACTACTTAAATGTCAATGAATATTAATATTCCATCTTTATAATGAATTTGACACACTTACCAGATTACTTTATCATCATATATGATCTGAAATACACACCAGTAAATACATAAATGTCCTTAATTAACTGTGACTACAAAATACAGGCAGATAAATATATAGTGCTGCTTACCAGAATCAAGGCCAGCACAGAGAGGATGTAGAAGATGGAGTCGCGGAAGAGCGGCCACCAGGTCAGCTTGATGGTCTGTGAAGCAGGAATGGTGAAAAGTCGCAAGAAACAAACAAAGTGAAACTGTAACGTTTTTTTATATATATATATTGAAACAAACATAATCCTACCTGTCCAGAAAATATTCCACAAACTCCGATGATGACCAGGATGTTGAAGACAGCTGATCCCACAATAGTTCCCACCCCCAGGTCTCCCTTGGTGATGAACACACCTGATATGAAGAGACAGCTACTTATTGACAACTTATTTACAGTAACAACACATTGTAAAAAAAAAAAAATAAACATTGACTGTTACTGACCGATCAAAGATGTGAAAAGCTCGGGTGCGGAGCTGCCTGCTGCCATGAAGGTGGCACCTGCAACATCCTCACTGAGCTGCAGATTCTGAAAACACAAACTCCAGCTCAGAACATGGTCTGCTATTATACAGTAACATTGAGATTCCTGCTAGTAGCAACTAACTACACTCACCGCGGAGATTTTTTCCAGAGAGGGGACAAAGTAGACATCGCAGACAATGGCAAGGGCATAGAACATATAAACTGCCTGTGGTCACAACAGCACACAGAAGACAGGTCAGCAGAGATCCATTCCTTAACTTTCACAAACACAGTGCTATCAAAGACTGAATCTTTCATTGTTAGTTATTTCATTATTTTCAATTTTGCTATGCATCATTATTACAAACAAGTCAAATCACAAACTATTATTCTACAAGTCAAGCTACAATTTAAAGTCAAATATAAAACTTGTACTACAAAACAACAAAAAAATAGGAAATTAACAGGTTATATCAGTTATATTATATCGGTAACACTTTACAAATACAGTCTCATTTGTTTACCTTACTTAATGTATTAACGAATAATGAGCAATGCATTTTTACAGCATTTGTTCGTGTTCGTTTAGTTAATGCATGTAAACTAACATGAACATGAGATTTCTAATAATGTTAACAGATAAAACATGTATTTTAGAAATGTATTGGTAAATGTTTAAATAAACATTAAGTTTAATAAATGATGCAGAAATATTGGTCATAGTTCATATTAACTACTGCAGTTAATGTTAAAGTATAAAATCTTTATTTTAAAGCATTATCACTTCGTTCCTGTTATGGCAAAGCTGAATTTTCAACATTACTCCAGTCTTCAGTGTCACATGATCCTTCAGAAATAATTATAATATGCTGATTTGCTGCTCAAAAAACATGTTGAAAACAGCCGCTTAATATTTTTGTGCATATATTTTCAGGATTGTTTGATTAATAGAACATTCAAAAGAACAGCATTTATTTGAAACAAAAATATTTTGTAACATTATAAATGCCTTTACACTTACATTTGATCAATACATTCATACTTGCCAAATAAAAGTATTAATGTCGTCTTTTTTTAAAAAAGACACTAATATTTTAACAGTAGAGAACTTTTCCTGACACGGTCAATCATTGGACCAAACAGCTCTCGGTATATTTATAAATATAGTTGCATACTTACACAAAACACATGCAGTAGAATTGCCCCATGCCTCCTCTGTCCCTTAGTGAAGATGTCCTCTGGAAATTCATGGATAGCTGGGTGGAAAAGGGAACATTTTTTAAAATGGAGATGGGGTTAAAAGACCATTAGGAATACAGTAGCACAGAGAAACTATGCAATCCACAAAGCAAGGCTTACAATATTATGAAATCCCCTTAACAGCTCTGGTCTGAACTGAAACGGATGTTAATAACATTTAGCACATTAATGTTTACAATAAAGATTGCATCTGAGAGCGCACAGTGGCTATAAATCATTTTTAAATAGTTGTGTTTTTTTTTTTTTTTTTGCGACTGATAAGGGGATATATATCCACGCATATTTAGATGTAAATACAGTATTACAGATGAAAAAAAAAACAAAAACAAAAGGCAGCCAAGAAAGATGGATTTAATCTGCAAAAACACTAACCTATATACTGTAGTGCTGTGCTTTCTCACTTCATTGATGCGCTGTAGCCTTTATTAAGAGAATGTACTGCATTTAACTCAAGGTTGTTAAGAAGCTTTTGTCTATTGTAACTAAGTGGCAATTGAATTGACCATCCTTTAAGCCAATCTGTAATAGTGCAGAGAGGCCAGGAAGAGAAGGCCTAGTTAAATCAGAGGACTGGTAATACTTTAGCCCACAGCTTCTTGAGATGCAATCAGCGTGAAGACTGTTCTTGCTCTGACTGCCTTAAAGAGGCCAGCTTTCTAATAAACAATCATGTTTATCAAATTAAGAGACGGGGGAGGAAATCACACCCCTTTAAATGCATAGAATAATAACAATTTTCTTTTTTGAAAAAACCTTTTTTAAGGTTTTATAACGTACAAACTTTCTAATTTCCTACATGTATCAATTATGTTAAGTGCAATTTCACTAGATAATATGCCAAATGTAATGGGGAATATGTCTTGATTATTCTGAGCAATAACATCAAATCTGTTATTACAATGCATACTGTAGCTGGAACCAACAGCTGCTCAGTTACATCTAAGATTAAATTTACTCCCTTATTGAATTTCATAAATCAGAAGGATTTATGAATAATTGAAGAGGTATAATGATTTTAAAGCCTTTTAAAGCATTATATTTTATTACATTTGTCCACCAAAAGTGATCTGCTCAGCCTACACTAACACTGATACATTAGTTAGCTGTTTTTTAAATATTTATAAGCCTTGCAAACAACTTTCACTAAAGAGTAATGACATATAAGCACGAATAATATTATATAGAGGTGAAGTATGTCATCAAAAATGAAATAACTTCATTTAATTCTTTTGTGATGTGTGAACAATGCAAGCAAATAATAAATAGTTAAAACAGCGTTTTTTTATGTTGTTAAAGTGAATTATATTCAGTAAATGAAACACATTGGGATAGTTCACCCTAAAATGAAAACTAAGTCATCATTTACTCACCCTAGGGTTGTTCTAATGCCGTATACCCTTCTTTCTTTTCAGGACCACAAAAGGAGAATAAAAAAAAAATGCCCCATTTGTTCTCGTCCATATAATGACAGTGAATAACCACCAGCATCAAGCTTTTTTTTTTTTTTTTTTTTTTTTTTTTTTTACAGAATGGTTCCATGATACAGGCATCATATATTACAAGAGGCGGACAGAGTACACAGCTTTATTACTTGAGTAAAAGTACTGGAGTATCAGTACAATTGTACATTTTCTAAATATTGCATTACTACTGCCAACAGTGCTTACATTTACGTACAGACACATCATACATGGAGTTATGAAAAATGTTAATGTTAATACCTTGGAGAATGTAAAAGGAATTGAAAGTAAAATCAAGTCTTTTTACCATGTTGCTTTTTTTAACATCTCAGAAAATTTCAAGAAAAAATCAAAAAACTAAAATAGTGTGAATAGCGAGGTGGGGCGACGGGTCGGCACATTCACGGGATGGACCGGCTGTGTCTTCATCCATTGTTTCATCCATGGTTTCGTCTCATGTTTAAATCTGACCATTGAGTTGACTTTGGTGGAAAGCTGAAGGTGATTGCTGATAGGGTTCCCCAATCAATGGCACCTGCACAATCCAATCACATTTGAGAGGGGAACAACAAATTGAGGGTTTCCGAGATTTTTCTTTTTTCCACGTTTTATTTTTTTAGAAGTAGTAACGTTGTAATAGAGAAAGTAGTAATAGAAATGTAATGGAGTAAAGAGTACAATATTTCCCTCTCAAATGTACTTGGGTAAAGTAATGAGTACTTACTTCCCAAAAATGATACTCGAGAAAAATACAGATCCCTCTAAATTGTACTTAAAGGGATACTCCCCTTTTTTTGGAAATAGGCTCATTGTACCACTCCCCCAGAGTGAAACAGTTGGGTTTTACCGTTTTCGAATCCATTCAGCCGATTTTCAGATATTTAGCAGTATATCAGTAACCAGACAGTTTCTGGTCTCATTGACTTTCATAGTATATTTTTTTCCTACTAGTCAATGAAACCAGAAACTTTTACTGATATTCTTCTAAATATCCGAAAATCGGCTGAATGGATTCGAAAACAGTAAATCCCAACTGTTTAACTCTGGGGGAGTTGTAGAATGAGCCTATATTTCCCAAAAAAAGTGGAGTATTCCTTTAAATACTGTACTCAAGTAAATGTACTGGCTCTGTATATTACACATATTGCTAAATGTAATACAACTCCTAGAAATCCCAAAACAAAATCTCTATACTTTCTTCACCGAGTTAAATATCTCAGATGACAGTCAGAATGGCAGTTGATGTGAATGCGATAGCTTTTTTTTTAACGACAAACAGAACGGATATACTCACCACAGAGAAGAAAGTACATGGATTGTATTTTATGTCACATTTTTATTAATCAACTTGGAGTGAATGTCAGCGCTAATAGTGTCATGAATGTGTGCCCTGCACCGAACACCAACGGACAAGGTCAGGATTTTTCGTAATACATTAAATTTCGTTTTGTTGTTCAACAAACCCTAACAAATACCACCAGAACACTTGGAATATTCGACACATGTTGCATGGGGCCATTCTGACATCTACATCTTGATGCTGATCGCTATTTACTGTCATTAAATAGACTGGACTATATGGTCTGCGACCAGGAATTTTAAAAAATATAATTTCGTTTTTTTTTTTGTGGTATGAAAACAAAAGAAAGGTATGCTGCATTAGGACAACACCAGGCTGAGTAAATGATGACTTCATTTTCATTTTAGGGTGAACAATCCCTTGAAATGTAATTCATGACAGACTGCAGTATCATGTATAAAAGCAAGTATGCAAGGATCCATTAAGGGCTGCGGGAGATCACTACTGTCACAAGCTTTAATACCCGAGGCACTGAACATTCATTTGTTGAAAAAACAACAACACTCACAATCTCATTTCTTAAGATAAGATCAATAAATCAAAAAGTGAGTGATTTGGAGAGTGGGGAATGAAAAAAAAGGACAGAAATGGAAAAGGCGAAACCTCTGTCCATGAGTGATTTGTGGAGTTGATTGAAAGATAAAAAGGGCATATGACGAATCTCACAAAAGTGGCACACTTTGAATGCTTAAAACAGACTATCCTCAGTTCTGAAATTAGGGATTCTGTTGCTTAGTAACACAAGCCTCAAAGGGGGCTTGACTATGAAGAGGGCACCTGTCTCCATCAGTTCACAGAATGAGGAGGCAGGGGGGAAAGATAGCGAGATATGGACGGATTTATTCACAAAAAGGTGAATAAAGAGAGAGAGAGAGAGAGAGAGAGAGGGAGAACCGCTCAGGCTTTCACTCACCAGCTCTGGGTGTGTTTGATGTCTGGTTCTCATTGACGATTTGCTGGGTCAGTTTACGCCCAGCCCAGGTCAGGTCTGAATCCTCTTTGGAATGGGCTGTAAAAAAATGCATAACACATACATTTATCGTATCTAATCGGTCCAATAATGTCCTTTTTTATGAAAGCCATTGAAATGGCACAAATTTAGCTTCTTAAGACAATATATATATATATATATATATATATATATATACACACACACACACACACACACACACACACACACACACACACACACACACACACACACACACACACACACACCAAAGAGACAGTGCAGGGTACAAAAGTCTAGTAAAAATGCTTGTATTCTGAATTCTATTGCATTATAATTTGTTCAGGCTTTTGGACGGGCTATATCTAACTTAACTCCAACTTATTTAAAAATAGGAAAAAGATTGAGGAAATCAGAATGCTTCCTCCCATCCTCTAAGGTTTCCATGGAAACCTGATCCAAAAGCAGTGATTAATGAGTGGTGTGGAACTGGATTTGAGCCCAGAGAGGGTGTGGTTTACTCAAGAACCAAATGACAAAGATAGTTCTCATTTGCATATGCAAAGTAATCAGTTCCAAATATAACTGCAATAGGTTAAATGCCTTCATATGAAAGTATACACAATATTAATACTTTGGCACAGTAGTGATTCAAGAGAGCATGACTTACATAAACATATAACAGACTTATCTGACATATAACAGAAACCAACATATTTGAAGATTTTAGATTTTTTTTAAATTACGAGTTTACAGTTAACTTACTGTTAACTTTTTAAAGTCATCACCAAATATTTAATGGTCTATTGTCAATTGCTAAGATGTTAACATCTAGGCTATATTTCTGTAGTTTTTGACATGTCTATAGATCCACGTCTAAACATTCTTTGTGATTGACATGGTAATGTTCCAGTCTATTATTAAAGACAAGCTACAGTTACTAAAATCAAATCACAGTCTTTCATTCAGCTGTAAATTTCAAGGGCACTTTTTAGGAGCTGCTTAACATTCAGACTCAGCCTCCCAGAGGAACTCATTACTCACACAGACAAAGCTGGAAAAGTTAGAGGCACTGTGAAAAAAAAAATCAAATCATAAGCAACACAGAAGAACGACGACACAGAAGCAGGTCACATTATACATTTCCCCCTCCCTAATTTATGTCAGCATCTGTTTGTGCTTTTCGACAGGGTGTGGAAATGTCGCCGCTGGTACAACTCATGGGGAAGTTGACATACCTTGAGGTGTGACATGCTATATTCTCAATCATAAACAGCTTTCTCTCAAACTTTTATGATATACATCCAGCTCTTATCAGATCATTGTACGTCAATTAACTGTGAGTGCTATACTAAATATACTTCAAATATATTTTATCACTTTTTTGTCAGACCACAGTAACCAGTAAATGGCAAAATGGTGATTCAAAATAGCCAAAAATCAAAAGGAAATGATAAAGCACATGCACATGTTATGCATCATCTAATTGTCCCTATAGTCTTAAAATGACAGTTCACCTAAAAATGACAATTCTGCCATCATTTACTCACCCTCACGTCATTTCAAACCTGCACGGCTTACTTTATTCCACGATACCTAATAGAAAATATTTTGAAGAATGTTGCTGAAGCAGCTGTCCAAGTGATGCCCTTTAGAGAAAGGCAATTATGTGCCTGCTGTGGTCTGCCACCCCTGCAGTTCAGTTATTCCCTGCTGCTCTTCTCCTGCCCAACTCCTTTTGGGGTTTTGTTGTAACATCACTTGATGCATGTCAAAAATAATAGGTCCACATATTTCTGAGAACCTCTTGAACATTTTGTTTTTAATTTAGGGTGGATTGTTTATGGCAGTACCACACTCCCACAATTCTCACCCAGTTCTTCATTCCATGTGGGTCTAATTATTGGCTTTGACCACTATAGCTGCATAATATGGTTTATTTACAACCACATTGCATCACAGAAACACATTATGACAGAAAGTTGTTAATGAATCTCCACATCGCCAAGACAATGAAAAACACTCAATTGAGTGTGTGTGAATAAGATCGGGTTAGACGGGAAATACGCACAAACCAAACATTTAACAAAATATCATTAGCAGAGGAAATATTTTGGGTTTATGAATGAATAAACGCACCTGTTACATGAAGAATTTGAGCGAAGCAGGTGATGGCGATGAGCCCGACAGCACATATCAAGAGCCGATAGAAGAGCCGCTGCCGTCTCGATCTCAACACCGCCTTCATCCCTCCACCACACCTCTCAAAACATGCCCACCCAAGAGAGAAGCCCTCTTCTTTCATTCACACCACCTATATTGGCCTCTCTTTTCTACATACGGCGGACTTGCTTGCTTAAATGCAGCCATACGTTTGTCGCCCTAGCATCCCACTGCTTCCAGACACATCTTTCACTTACCGATATTTACCCCTTTCGGATGTTTAGTAACGTAACGAAACAGCGAAAATATCTTAAGCTATCATTGACCAAGAAAAAAAAATGTTTTTCACGTATTGTCTCAGCTTATAAGCATTCTTATCACATCCACCTCCATCTCTCTTTCTCGCTCTCTCCTCCCTCCACACACACGGCGCTCGACTCCGTCACCGAGGGTGTTTCCCAGACTCACAACTAACTGCGCCCTCATGCAGGGTTCACAAGAAGAACACCCTTGTCCAGCAAATATTCAGCTCTCTTGAGTGTTTTGACTATACTGTCCTCACAAAGTATTGGGGTTACTTTACGAATAAGGTACCAAATAGGCCCAGAAACTTTAAGAAACTCATTTTTTTTAACCACAGGGGGGTCTAACTACGTTTAGGATAGCTAGTATCTCTGCAATTTTCTACCTTATATTCAATCAACATTAAATAAATATTAAAAAGAGACAAAAACAAACAAAAAAACAACAAGACAAACAAACGAAAAACTTTAAAACATGGTTGTAATTAAGTAGTAGCTCACTAGTCACCCAGCAGGGACTTATAAGTCTGGGATGAAATAATGGTTTGAAGTTGATTAATTTATAGAAAAGATATATTTCAGTAAAATATTTGTTTTCTAACAATAATGTTGGTACAGTCTTGAAGCAGAGTTGCATTGGACAAATAATTATAAATATTTCCATTGCAAAAAAAAACAAAACAAAATGGTATTTATTTTAAATGAAAGATAGCAAGCCCATGGAAAGACAAAACAAAAAAATATATAGTTAAACATTAAACTGAAGGTAAACAATATTCAGTGCCATACAAACAAAATTACATTTGTTGTATAATTCAGGACAAAAAAAGGTCAGCCTGGCATAAAGCACATTCACATTTGTTTGAATAGATTATTTGGCACATCAATGACAGTAAAACATTAAGAGCAAATTAAATAAAAGAGCATACCATTTTGATATTAAAATATTTCCCTTTTCAAAAAAAAAGTTTGCTTTACAAAAGCAAAGATTGCACAATAGAACCAAAACCAAAATGCATTATAAAATATTTAAAATTATATACTTGACATCCACCAAATTGACACCAATTAAAACCAATAACACTGGTGCAATGAAGAAAAACAATTGTAAAGTGAAATTAGAAATCAGGATTTCTGGCTGGTTCTTCAGATAAAAAAAAGAGCTGCTAATTGTTTGGTTTGAGAACAGCATGCAATTGCTGCCGCAGGCTCAACAACATGCCCTTCTGGATCAGCTGGGCCAATGTAATGAAATTGCAATGAGAAAAAACCTAGTGCGCACCCTACTTCTTGTGCTCAAGTAAACCAGTCACCTTGAAGTTTATGCCGTCTCCTGGAAGCGGGGAAGGTATCAATGGACAGAGCCAGCAGATGTACCAGTACTTGCCCAGGCATTCCCTGACATTGGCCAGCACTCCCAGGCTGTAAGGCTGCCGGGTGGAGTACCACTCACGTGTGGTCTGTCCCCTCAGCATCAGAATCACGTGAAAGAAGAGGAAGGCAGCAACCAGTAGGAAGCCCACTACACAAGTGTCAGCAATGAATGCAAAAGCAAACGCTCTCGCCGTCACCTGTCCTGTGATTGAAGAAAAACAGATGTTCATGAGATTTTTCTGACAGTTTAAAAGGTATCAATATAACACATAATGCATCATTATATTTTTTGAGCAAAACTAATAATTTGCACTACCATTTTCCACAGCTTTCATGGACCTCAGAAGTAAAAAAAAATAATAATAATTTTGCTGTACCAATGCTGAAGTTCTAAAGTCTTTTATACAGCATTTAGTTTACGTAAATAAGTAATCGTTTGAAATATATAAAATAACTGTTCTCCATTTAATATATTTTAAAGAGTAATTTATTCCTGTGAAAGCTAAGCTGAATTTTCAGCATAATTACTCCAGTCACTAATACATGATCCTGCAGAAATCATTCAAATATGGTGATTCTATGCTGATTAGTGCTTAACCATAATTTTTTATTATCAATGTTGAAAACAGTTAATATTTAAAACTGGTGAAAACTGCTTAATATTTTTTTGTGGAAACAATGACAGATTATCAGTATTATTTGAGGAATAGAAAGAAATGAATGTGTAACTTTATAAATGTCGGTACTGTATCAAATGACTGCTAAAAAATAGTAAGAAAAAAATCTTACAGACCGCAAACTTCTGGGCAGCATAGGCCTAAGTAGTGTTCTACTGATGTTATGGATTTATCATAGCAGTAGCAGACACTCATTAGTAATTTCATACTCACCCGAGACGAGCATGATCCAGGGCACAAGCAAAAGCATGACACTGTGAAAAGTGACACCCTCCTTTAGGATGACAATGAAGACCTCAGCATTCATGACTACTGCATAGAGCAGCCCTGCCCACATGAAGAGCAAACAGGTCAGGAAATACCGGTAATTGTGGAAACCGACACACTGGCCAAAAAACACACAGTGATGATCACGACGCAACACACACACGTTGCAATCGTAGCAGTGCGAGCATCGTGGAGGAGTGTGTGTCTCACAGTTGTAGCAGTACCTGCCATAGAAGAGGAAAATATCACATCATTATTGTTTACTGACTTTTGAGTGAATTGGTGAATACCACAAAAGCTCAAAGAGGGATTCAAGAGCATAATGATAAATAAATAATGCACAATCAAAACAAAACAATTACCTCCACCCTTGGCCCAATGCATCCCCTCCAAGAAACACTCCGCGGATACTTGGGTTAGTTTTTACAAACAACAAAGCATTCCAGGTAATATTTCCTAGCATGAAGTACTGAGCGAAGAGATGCATGGCCTTCCATATGTTGCACCACTCTGTCTTCTTCTCTGCTGGTTCAAGAGGAGCCTCCACCAGCACCAGATAGCTGACCTCGGCAGTGATGGAGAACACCAGAAATGCGTTCAGAACGATAGGCAGATGGCGACCGGTTGACTCCACCTTACACCATAGTCTACTCATGAACCTAGCCATGTTTTAAGCTTCAAATCATCCGTTGCGTGAGACGCTAACGTTACCTGTTCAACCTGTTTTCTACATGTAAAGCCACTCTATTCTCGCTTGCTCGAATCTGATCACAAAAACAGAAAAAAATGGCCAGTTGAGAGAGACATTAAAAATCCTTCAAAAGTCCGTTGGCTAAATGACATTTATTAAAGTTGCAACAAATAAGAAGCTTTTGAAACTAGTAAGTTAGTGAATAATAGGACACAGCTAACTCTGGCACATTACTTTGAATGTTCCACAGTAAGACTACATATATCGGTTAGAAACAATAAAATACTCATCTATAAAACACATTTGTATTAATTGATACCGACCTTACATTGCATTCAGAATATCGTTTCGACAAAGAACTGCTGCAGCAGGCTAACAACATTCGGCAACATGACAGTTCTGTGTTGCAGCTGAAACGGTCCGTCGGAAGTAAACGGCACTCTACAACAGTTCCACGTGGATGCACGCACACGCACAGAAAATAAATGAGCTCATTGGTTACATTTTTATTAAAATAAACTGCCACCGTGTCGTGCTAATTTATCTTAACACGAAAAAACACATTTATTAGTAAATAAAATAGAGCTATTATTTAAATTAACTTAACTTACTCGTATAATAACTTTATTGTATGGAAATGTCTCTCTCTCTCTCTCTCTCTCTCTCTCTCTCTCTCTCTCTCTCTCTCTCTCTCTCTCTCTATCTCTCATATATATATATATATATATATATATATATATATATATATATATATATATACATGGAAAAATAATTATTGTGAAATTTTAGTTTGAGGGAAAGGAATCACAAAATATATCATTTAACAATAACTCCTGTGTGACAGTAATCAATCAAAGCCTACCACGATTTTCCTTTGACCACCCTTTCCTTTCTGACCCCCTTTTGCAAAGAATAATCCCTAATCTCATAATCCGCACTGCTGGTTGTTGAGAGAGCAGATTTCCATTCAGATCGAGTTTAACATGACACCGTTTACAAAGGGAGAGGAGGAGCGCCATGACAATTATCAAAGGAAATTATACGAGACTATACAACACAAGTGAGTAAATCGCTCGAAAGATCGTGTGACTTTATTTTGGTAATTTTGTCCCAGCCACAGATCTGTTTTTACCGGTCTCGTTGTTATTTACTGAAATTCTCTATATAGGCCTGGGTTTAGCTTGTTATAAAGTGTTGTGGTGCACGTTGTCATGATATTGTGAGTTAAATGCTAAGTGAAATTCTCCATAGCTATCTCCCGTATGGTTTAATAAATTTCTCAATATCTCCCGTATGGTTTAATCCCAGGAGAGGGCGCTATTGTTTTTTCAACAAGTGTAGTTCCCCCAGATTATTCTGTCACAATTTACTTGAAACCTATGAAACAAATAGCATTAGGCCTACCTGTATGATATGTTATGTAGATTAATTTATTGATTAAGATTAAAATGCAATGAAAGTGCATGGTAGGCTAATAGCTGTCATTATGCATAACATCTCCTTTTATTTTCATCTGAAGTAGCATAAGCCCTACACTTTTGAAAAAAACAACAGGACAGTACACTGCTTTTATAAATCACTGTGTAGTCTGAGCATGTGTGTTTAACATTATAGGCTACTAACTTTTTCTGAATGGTTGTCTCCAATATCTGCAGTCAGCAAAGAAGGATGCAGCTCCAGAGTGATTTTCAATCACAGCAGCGGAAAAATCGCCTGTAAGAAACATCAATATAATCGAATTAAGAATTTTAGAATAATTGGAATGTGTTATCTGTGGTATAATTGTGCTGGAACATTTTGAATGTCTGGCACACTATTTTTGCTGTCAAATATTCTAAATACATGTTAAATGAGAGTATCATATTTTGGAAATAATAATTGTAAGAATCATTAAGATCATATTAACAGTTTTATTAAAAACTAAAAATTCTGATTTTCAAGAAACTATTTGACTTATTTTTTTTGTCTTGAATTTAGAGGACACTGCCATTCGTTTTGAGTTTATTATCAATGAATGAGTTAAATAATATTATTTCGTTCTTGTTGTATAGAAGCAGGGCTGCCTGGCTGCAGGGCCGCTGGGTAGAGATCAGTGAGCAGGAGCGCAGGGCTCAGATCCATAACCAAAAGCTACTGCAGGACTTTCAGAGAGCACAAGACACACTCAATGACATGTTGGCCCACACCAAAGCCATGAACAATATACGTGTAAGCAACCACGCAGGACTACCTGCACACTTCCATGATTTACAGTGTACAATACACCTGTATTGACAGAAAAAAAAGTACCTTTAAAGGTACTTTTTTTGTCAATAAAGGCAGTTAAAGGGACAGCATTGTACCTTCTCTAACCTTAAAAGGTGCATGTTGCTAACTTAAAGTAGTCAAATGTACCTTTAAAGTCACCATAATATCAAAACTGATTATTCTTATGTTTCAGGGAATATTGCAATGTTTATTATAAATGATTTATTTGTGCACATCGTCGATTTTCATAATTTTCTCCAATCGCAAAGGACAAAATCAAGTCCTATATACTAAACATTTTTCTCGTTTGATATGTCACAATAAGGAAGAAAAGACTGTTCCAATTTCCATTTCATGCTGACTTTTAGGGATAAATAATGTATCAAGATGTCCCTTTAACAGTACTGCCACAGTGACAAGTTGTGTATCACTAAAGGTAAAATATTTTTTACTTTATTTTCAAATAGTGTATTACAATACAAATTCAATCACATGACCCACTTTTGTTTTCTTAAAGACAAAATGATTCATTGCAGTTTGTTGCATGTGTATGATTATTTTGTTGTTGTTGAACTAACCTTCACATTTGCTCTTCAAGGTTCAGTATGAACAGTATCTGGAAGCGAACTTCACACAATGGCAGAAAAGACTGAAAGACATAAGAGTTGCTGAAAAGTCCAAGGTGCTTTTTTTTAAAGGGAAAGTCTTTTAAAACGTGTAAACTTTTATTGATTGTGATGTCTGTTTTTATCCAGCGGGTACAACAGCACTCGATGAGTTTTATTCAGCAGATGGAGGAGGACGAAGGTATGAAGACTGCACATAGGTCTGACTTTAGAGGCCACCCTTTGTCCTCCAATTCTCCAAACCCATCTCAAACTTCTCACACCATTAAAAACACCCAGACAGCAAAAGGTAACATGCTTAGCAAATTCTGTTAGGTCATCTCATTCCCCATGTCAGCCCTTTTTAAGGAAACTGTTAACGCTAACCTCTTTCTTAAGACATCGAGCAAAATTTTGAGAGATGCAACTTGGAAAATGGCCATCATCCTTACTTTCCATCCACTTGGTTAACTGGCTCACAACCTTTTATTTCCGGACTCCCCCAAAACAATATCCCAAAGGATTATAAAAACCTTCAGAACTTTCAAGCCTTGAAATATCCCTTGCCGCCCTACTATTCTTTACCTGGAGATTCACTCCATCAATCACATTCTCCAGTCCAGCAGAAGCCACCATCAGTGGACAATCTATGGGCAGGTACAAGGCCAGGCTTTGTGCCTTCAGCTCACTTCACTCCTGCCGGTGCTTCCTTGCCACGATTTCCTGTGTTGAGTCCTATGATGTGGGGCATGATGGATGTACCAGACCCCTGTGAGGAAAGCATACACCACAAGGAAAAGGTGACAAAAGAGACAGTGCACCCAAATGAAGAGAGTTGCGAGAGACTGAAACGTAGGAAGAATGGGAAAGAAAACGATCGGTCTGAGCTAGACTGTAGACCAGGTTAGTGTTGTGAAATTTTGGTAACTGATTTGTTTCTTATTGGGATAAATGTGACATTAGTCTAATGTAAACAAACTCCTAATAAGTCTGTGTAAATTTTGTGTGCTTAAAGTGCGTCTATCAATTGAAAAAGAAGAAAGTAGTGAAGGCAGCGCTGTACCCTCTGAAGTCACAGTTTCTGGGATGCAAAAAAGGGGAAAGAAAAAAAGAAATGGGACCAAATCATGCTCCACAGAAAACGATAACGATTCTCAAGGGTAAGCCAAATGAACAATACATTGTATATTTTTTATCAATCCATGCATGTTAGAGATGGATCTTTTTATGCGCACAATAATACAAAAAAAAAAAAATCCTCGATTGCATTCATATCTTATTGAAACATCTTTCCACAATTATCTGTTGTACAGTAGC